>NC_060120.1:614903485-615206515 GCF_021461395.2 Schistocerca americana
TGTCTTAATACTAACAGAATTCCTTCCTCAGCATGTACAATTCTTTTTTGTATCTGCAAAGCAAATCCATGGCTGAAAAAGTCAGACCACATCACATTCAAACTACATGTCTTACTCCTTGGACCATTTTTATTCCTTGTATAACAAGCAGTTTTTGAAACTAAAAGAACTACAAATGATTATGATGCTCTGCAAAATTAGATCAATGAGTGGAAGAGAATTAACAGGTGACTATTTCCAACCTTGTGCAGATGTAGATGGAGATGGAGAGGTACAGCCACTCCTCTTGTGCTACCAGACTAGATGCCAAATTGAACTACTAAGTATGGAACAGTATGCTTGCTTGATGCGACAAAGCCACAAAGTAGGACATTCCACTGTTCTTTATAACAGTGGAAGCATAAGTGTGCTATTTAGAGGTAGGATTTTTATCTTCAGATAGAAGACACAAGATAAATTTGTAAAGCATTAAATATTTTTACAAGGAATAGAATACAGACATAAATCCTGCATACTGGGTTACCAATTTCTCAGAGTCCGAGATAAATGCAATTCAGGGAGTACTTCCCATCTTTAAAGTGTATCTATGTTTATTTCACAGGGAGGTTGGTTAGTTTAATAGACGAAAGGACACCACACATGTGTCCACAAAAGTGCTGCAGGCCCCCTGGGGGAGGAAGGGCGGGGGGGGGGGGGGGGGCTGGCTGGCTTGAAGGATGTGGTTAAGAAAACATCCAAAAGAACAAGAAAGACATAGTTGTTAAACTGTGGAGGGCAGTTAATTTAGGAAAGACGAGAATTCATAGTGTTTTTGAAGGGAAGGAGTCTGCATTACATTACTTTGAAAAGCTGTGGGATCCAGGGCATTATAGATGGGTAAAAGCTTTTAAGTACACAGACATGTTTGCCAGTATAAGCACAACAAATGGTGCTGAAGAAATGAACAGGTTGGTGAAATATTCACACCTTCAGCAAAGTACAAATGTAACATAACAGGTTTTATTACAGTTTTAGTCCATAGTTACCTCCCAGGTATTTTAAATTAAATTCTGTTGATTTTAGTGCAGTATCAGTAATGATGGTAACTACAGGATTGTTTCATGTAAAATGTGCAGGAACTTAAGACTCATTGTATGGTAAACTTTGAAAAACCTGATCTTGTCCAGATTATCGAAAGTTCAAATATTCATGCAAGAACTTCTGTGCCATTTTCCATTTCTCAGAATGGGGATTTCACAAATTGGCACATAAAGCAGTTACAGTACAAAATCTAGCACTGCAACACATGGCTTACAGGATACCAGCAGAAATCACAAAAGAAGCAGCACATTCCTGAAAGAACAAGAGGGGGTATATGATCTGGTCTGCTTTTCAATAAGTTAAAAAAAGTTTCATTTCTGTTGATAATGATAACGTTTATATGTTTCCAGTTGCTTTAGCACTTTTTCTATTGATTAAAGCTCTGTGGATTCTTCATTAACTCCATACCTGTAACACAATACAGAGATTTCAATTAGATTAGTTAAAAACAGTTGCTTAAGCAGCATACAAACAATACAACAGCAAAACTGCAAGCACTGAGTTAGAGATGTGTGTGAATACTTTTAAGTGTCAGCTACAGCGAACATGTTAAGATATAGGCTATCTTTAATGCCACAATTTTACTCGCTAAAGTTGCCAGATCACAATAGGCTGGAAGTATTTGCAAATAACATCAACAGTAACTACTTATACACAAAATTGAAGTGAATATTTTTAAAGCTGCATTTACTTTGTTACACCTAGTCAACATGCAACATCAGTACCTATGTGCAATTTGCTTGCAATTCTTTTGCCAGTGACAGACAATTTAAACGATTTTTCACATACTGTGTGTGTTCTGAAGTATAAGCATCACAGAACATTCAGACACTTTGCACTCCAGTTTGTGGTTCTTTGTACCTATTGAACAGCTCTGCACAGATTACAGTAAGTGGAATGCACTTTGAATACTTACACCTACTGCTAGCAATGAAAGTTGTAAATAATGAACATCACCAGTAAAATCTGAATGCTAGAGGGGGGTGGGGGAGGGGGAAGTATCCTCTACAGTTTAATCTTTTAACATAAGGCTCATGCCAAATCTACATTATACATAATGCCAAAAGATTTATTATGTATAAAGCAAAGCCAACAGCCTTGGCCGAGTGGATACACCGGTTCCCCTCATATCACTGAAGTTAAGCACTTGGATGGGCGACCATTCGGTGCCTCACATTCTGTTGGCTTTTCAGAGTGCACAAGTATATTTCTGTCACTTTGAAGTTGATGCCACTGCTAATGGAAGGCCATTGTCTGTAGGGTTTGATGACTCTACATCATGTTGCAAGGTTGTAAGGTGTTCAACATTTTATTAGCTGTTTCATTACTGCAACTGTATGTCAGATTTATTAAATTCTTACACACTTCTCTTGCCCGTTGATGCACTGCTGAATTACCATTTGATGTTTCAGGAATGTGCTGTTCATTTGTTTCATGACTTTGACTGGTATCCTGCAAGTCATTTGTTACAGTGCTGGTTTCTGTACTGCAACTGCTTCGCGAGCCAAACCCATTTGTTTCATCCAAGCAAATCAATGGACTAGTCCTATAATTGAAATTCAGTTTGTGAAATCCCCATTCTGAGAAATGGAAAATGGCACAGAAGTGCTTGCAAGGATACTTGAACTTCTGGAAATCTGGACAAGAGCACTCAGGTTTTTCGAAGTTTACCACGTAATGAGAGCCTTTGTTTCCTGCACATTTTACATGAAACAATCCCGTAGTTACCATTGTTACCGATTCTGCACTAAAATCAACTTCCACTGATTCATATCGCTTCATTACATGCCTTGTGAAGTCGGGTGTATCCTATGCAGGAATACAGGGATCATCTCATTGTATGACTTAATGGCAGAATTTAATTTACAATACTTTTCAATGAGGCTATGGAGGTAACTATGGACTAAAACTGTAATAACACCTGTTAATGTATCTGTACTTTGATGGTGTGAATATTTCACCAACCTATTCATTGCTTCAGCACCATTTGTTGTGTTTATATTGGCAAACATGCCTTTGTGCTCAAAAGCTTTCACCCATCTACGATGCACCGGAACCCATTCTTTCTCAAAATATTTTAATGCAGACTCCTTCCCTTCAAAAACATGATGATTTTTCATTTTTTCTAAATTATCTTTGTACTGTTGCAAGGAGGACGATGCTGCAACTCTTCTCCACTGATTAACTATTGTCTCTCTGTCTTCTTGTTCTTTCACATGTTTACGTAACCACCTGTTCCAAGCTTGTTCCCTGTGAAATGAACATAGATACACTTTAGAGCAGGGAAATACTGCCTGAATAGCATTTATCTCGGATTCTGAGAAATCAGTTACCCAGTATGCAGGACTCATGTCCACGTTCCACTCCTTGAAAATATTGAATGCTTCACAAATGGATTGTGTGTCTTCTACCTGAACATAAAAAAAACCTACAACTAAATAGCACACATTTGCTTTCACTGTTATGAAAAACAGTGGAATGTCATACTTAGTGGTTTTATATGTCGCATCAAGCAAGCATACTGTCCCATACTTTCTTAATAATTCCACTTGCCACGCAGTCTGGTAGCAAAAGAGTAGTGGCTTTACCTCTCCATCTACCTCTGCACAAGGTCTAAAATAGATATTGCCACCTGACAACTCTTTCTTCCACTCACTAACTTTCATCTGCAGAGCATACTGATCAATTGTTGTCTTTTATTTTCAATATAGCATTATACATATGATTATAAATCGTTTTATCTGAGGGATAAAACATTACATTGTCATGATCTGGCATGGTGGTTGCACTGAAATTTGTCTTGACAAAATTGTCAAGATGTAATTTGATTACCGGTACCGATCTTGTTCCTTCTTTAACAACATTTCCTATTTCATTTGCTAGCATAGGGTGTATTTCTGCAGTAACTTTGACACTTTCTGTACTCTGTGTGTGTGTGTGTGTGTGTGTGTGTGTGTGTGTGTGTGTGTGTGTGTGCCTACTGGTGAAGCAACCACATGAAATCTAAGAAAGCTTGTGGGCTGATTTGGGGACACCAAAGCCTCTCTCAAGCTTTCCAAACCCTGTAACACAATAGACTTAATTATAGCAGATAAGTACTAACGGTCTCAAACTAAATGTATACAACCACTGATTAAAAAATATATTCAAGTATGTTAAAGTTTAAACTCACCTTTTTCTTAATATTAGGATGAGCCCCCTCTGTCTCAATTGAATATCCAGGGTATACCCGGATACATTTAACAGAGAATGTAGCTGGGCAACCACTTTTCTTTGTGTCCATAACACAGAGTCTCTTCCTGGGGTTCGTACGGTCAGCCTTGAAGTAAAAAACAAAAATTAATTAAAAAACAACATTGTATTGATTCTGGTCAATGTGGTTT
The DNA here is from genome assembly GCF_021461395.2 of Schistocerca americana. Classification (NCBI taxonomy): domain Eukaryota; kingdom Metazoa; phylum Arthropoda; class Insecta; order Orthoptera; family Acrididae; genus Schistocerca; species Schistocerca americana. The sequence goes on from NC_060120.1 coordinate 614,907,949, forward strand.
AAATGTTTCTTCCTCCTAACAGTGCTTTCAAAACTAAATGTTCCAGTGTAAACAAACGAAAAAACCATCTACACATTTAGAAATGACTGGTCTAGGACAGCTACAAACTGTGTGAATAACACTACACAAAAAGAATTTTAAGTTAATTGGCAAAGATGTAATTGACTCCAGCATAACAACTAAGGATGAATCTACACTTGCCTCCTTGATGAAACCAACAAAAACAGCAACTCAAAGGTACAAAAAAGCCTACTCAAACAGACTGCTGCTAATCACAGAAGGTATCAAAACAGGTTTAGCATAGAGCATTCACGCAGGATATGTGCTCAGATAGTTAGCTTGGAATGCATTGCTTCGACAATACAGTTAAGTGGTACGGCCACTAACATTTTGGCCAGCACTAAGGTATTACCTAAAGTCAGTCCACCCACTTTGACCTGTGGTGTCACCAAGATGACACAATACCCTTACTTCAACTGTATACGGCTCAAGTGAATCTCTTGATACCATGAACCCAAATCCAACTCCAAAACCAGATATTACAAATTTTACTTTACTTTTATCGTGTCTAAAATGAAGTCCACAGCACCAAACACCAACACAGACATTGTTATGTCAGTTATCAAAACCTTTACTTATCCTATCTAAAATGAACTCCACAGTACAACAAACCAAAACTCAATCACATAACTAATATCAAAAAGTTAACAGAATCAATGATGCTAAAGCAATACCTGCAGTACCTACCACCCGCAATCCGAAATTATCAAACACTAACAAGAAAACCCAAGAAATTCTTAAATCCTGCATAATCACCGATTTTAATATATATGAGGGTGGATCAAAAAGTAAATTGCACTTCCACATTATGGCCATTTATTAAACCACATATACAAATGCTACACAGCTATGACACACTCAACTACACCATCTACATCTACATACATCTACATTGATACTCCGCAAGCCACCCAACGGTGTGTGGCGGAGGGCACTTTACGTGCCACTGTCATTACCTCCCTTTCCTGTTCCAGTTGCGTATGGTTCGCGGGAAGAACGACTGTCTGAAAGCCTCCGTGCGCGCTCTAATCTCTCTAATTTTAAATTCGTGATCTCCTCGGGAAGTATAAGTAGGGGGAAGCAATATATTCGATACCTCATCCAGAAACGCACCCTCTCGAAACCTGGCGAGCAAGCTACACCGCGATGCAGAGCGCCTCTCTTGCAGAGTCTGCCACTTGAGTTTATTAAACATCTCCGTAACGCTATCACGGTTACCAAACAACCCAGTGACGAAACGCGCCGCTCTTCTTTGGATCTTCTCTATCTCCTCCGTCAACCCGACCTGGTACGGATCCCACACTGATGAGCAATACTCAAGTATAGGTCGAACGAGTGTTTTGTAAGCCACCTCCTTTGTTGATGGACTACATTTTCTAAGCACTCTCCCAATGAATCTCAACCTGGTACCCGCCTTACCAACAATTAGTTTTATATGATCATTCCACTTCAAATCGTTCCGTACGCATACTCCCAGATATTTTACAGAAGTAACTGCTACCAGTGTTTGTTCCGCTATCATATAATCATACAATAAAGCATCCTTCTTTCTATGTATTCGCAATACATACCATCAAATGACTAATAAAATATGCAAACAACTCTGAAACAATCATCCAACAAGTGTGCACCATCAAATACTGTAACATGCCAGCTACAAACATGTCATGGTGGTGCAAAGCCTTTGAGCTGGATTAAGTGACAGTTACACCATTAATCAATGCACATGGGTGTAATCCCAACTTTTGGTTGACCTCACTTAAAAGTTAACCACACAGGCCAGCATCTGCTGTGAACTAAGAGAACATCTCAAAGTGAAGCTCTACCCAAATCAACCACAAAAGTACATTAGCTTGGACCTCAAATTATCAGATTCATAAGAGTATTTCAGCAACACATTCAACATAATGCAAAATAAGGCAAACACAGACTAATAAACACACAACTACTTTTCCACTGTGGAGGAAATCCACAGGCTTAAAGAAGCTAGGGCCATATTTACTAAAGGGGTGTCTAGACAGAGCATACGATTCCTTATATTTAACCAGCAGGCCTAAACATTAACTTGAGACTAGATTTAACCAGCTACAACTTAACAGGAAAAAACAATGCCATAATGTGAGTCAGCATATTATCAAATGAAGAAAACGGTTATAAATTTTTGTAAGAGATGTTAGCTAAAACAAGACCTATATATTACAGTAATTTTGAAGAATCCATGCACGGGGCTACATATTGACACTCTTGCCAAGGTCACACTTTATCATCAGTGTTTTCAATTTTTAAAAAATCACAGAAGGTAGGGTACTCTCCACTTACATCCTAACTTCTCCCATGAAAATTTTTTGTTCCCTCTCCTTAAAAATTAAAAACAATTTGCGACATTGGCCGAATTATTGATATGTAGCCCCATGCGTGAATTCTTCAAAATTACCTATATTACTGAAGTAATTACACAGTTGAGTAGCCTACTATTTCAATTTATATGCAAATTACAAAAGTGTTTAGGTAATTAACAACAACGCTTGCATCATTAAGGGATTATGGGATATCGATGTAGCAACTGCCACGGAGCCAGATATCGATTGTGTGTTTCAATGTGGCGTGGATATAAACATTACACCTTGAACGAATTACATAAATGAAAAAGGGTAAAATGTGGTGACAAGACTGATCTGTAGCGCAGCCCAAGGTTTAGGTTAGGGTGGGAGGCAACAGTTTGGTTGTGAGCTGGCGAAGCCAGCGAATGTGAAACCTCAATAAAGGTTGTGGTAATGAAATTCACCAGTTCAATATATATCGTTATCACGAGATCACAACATCGATATCTCACAAACCCTTAATGATTCAAGCTTTGTTGTTAATTACCAGTGTTTAATATTCTTAATTCACCTGTTTTGAAATATGGTACATTTAATTAAGCGCAATATATTGACAGTGATAAGAGCAAAGCAAAAATATCACTGTATTGTGGTGACACCTTAAGAATATGTTTGTTTTGTAGTACACTTTGATTTCATCCATTATATAAAAAAAGATTATTTTATAACAGACAATATTTAATAATAGGACTACCCACAAAAATCAGCTTCCAGCATAATTGCAATCTTAATTCTTGCAACCTAATAATGCAAGATAATAAATGCTACTGGTATGCATACTTTTCTTAGTTTGTACTATAAGCTACCGGTTAACAGAGTCTACTACTAAGCAGATGAAACATAGCATGATGTTACAAACCAGGTGATCTGGAACAGGAACCCCTTTCATTTCTTTGTAGTACTTAGGGCCAAGAATACATTCCCGGTGACTTCCATTTTCCACTGAGAAAGGATATCTGAAAAATCTGATATCCACGCTCCCACTCTTAAGTCTGAAGAAAAATTTTGGACAACCTGCAAAATCAGAAATAAATTGTTTCTAAATAAGTGGTTGGAAAACTGGGCAAAACTATGAATATGTACTTCAATTTCTGCTTGAGATTCACAATAACCACGCAATTGCCCGTCGTCATCGATGCTGAACTCTGTCAGCTTTTCTCTCATTAGTCTCTCGAATGCTAAACACATAATTAGAGACGAGCAAACGAAAAACAACGCACAGGACACAAACACAGTACAATACACGATTTAAAAGCAAGGAACGAAAAACACATTTAAACGAATGGCGCAGACCACATCGCTACCCCTGTCACAACCTCTCGAAAGTTCACAAAAGTCGAATAGTCGATATAAGGTTTCTATCGTTTTCGATGTACCGTGTATACGTCATAATGACGTCACATCAAACCCAAGTCCGGTGAACTTCGCATCCTCCCATAATAAGAAGCGTCTCGCGGGCCCCGAGGAATCATGACGTCATATCATGGCATGACGTCGTCTCTCATGCAAGCCAATATCGCTGGTAGTTTTCGAAACGCGGATATTCTTTGAACATGGCATGCTGATGCAGAAGCGTCTCGCGGGCCCCGAGGAATCATGACGTCACATCATGACATGACGTCGTCTCTCACGCTAGCCAATATCGCTGGTAGTTTTCGAAACGCGGATATTCTTTGAACATGACATGCTAATGCATTGTGGGTGTGTGTGTATAATGGCGGGTATTGTGATTTGTGTGCGTTAAAGCTTTTCAATCACGGAAAAAAATTGATAATACTTGCTGCAAAAGCAGATGTTTGCAGAGGAGAAGGGATAGTTTATATTCCAGATAATGGACGGCAAGTAACTTCCGTTAGTAATCTTATAATGCTCAAGAAAAGTAAAGTGTATGGTAAATCTACAGAAATTTCATTCTTTCTGCCTATGGTATTCTGATGCATTATGTTACCCAGTAAAGTTTCTTTCAATGCATCTATTATTTGTGGTAATGGCGTATTCTCATAACAAATGGCTTCGGTATTTAAGTTGCAATCATTGTAACTTTTTCCTGATCAAAAAGTGTGTAGTAACTGTATCCTAACGTCAGTAACCTGCACATTTGAAAACTTTTGAATGTTCAAAATTACATCATTCATCACAGTCAGTATTTTTTTTACAGTAAAATAGGTATGAATTTCAATGACTGAATCCAGATTTGTGAGTGATGTAATCTGTTTTTGTAAAGGATGTTTCAGTTTCTGAAGTGAAAATCCAAAGAAGAGAAGACAGCGAGAAGTAGCTTTTTGTCTGTTTCATGGTTTATAGGCCTACTGGGGAAACTCGCCATGTAAAAAAACGAGTAGCGCATCAAGCTTGGTACCTCTATGGTGATGTGGAAATCCGAGCGTTGTTAATAAAGAAATTAATTCAGTGTGTGTGTGTGTGTGTGTGTGTGTGTGTGTGTGTGTGTGTGTGTGTGTGTGTGTGTGTGTGTGTTTCTTTTGATTCCTTTATCATGTTGCTTATAGTAGACCAAATTTAATTAAAATACCCAGGTGATAATTTCAACCTAAATTGGACTATGTGCATAGCTGCTTCTCACAGGCAAAGTATAAATATTCACCATCCTCTGGCATGCGTTTTCACTATTCAGTTATGGCAAAAGAAATCACTGACTCAAAGCATAATTTGCTTGTTAGACATAATTGGAAATGGCCTTTGTAGTTATAATTTTACATTATTAGATTATAGTACTCCCTGAGAGATTCTTCTGCATTTCTTGGCCCTGACATGATTAGGTCTGGAATACAGCATTAAGTGTGCTGCTCTGCTGTCAGCGGCATGGTATTCAATGTCTTAAGCAGTCGTATAGGAACCAGTGTGAAGTATATGCATCTGTACAGCCTTGGCTAAAAAGCTACAGCTAGAATGCTAATTACTGTTTCAGGAATTATCCTTTACACAGGTAATATATTATGTTAAATATGTATGTAAAACTGAATTCATGAATAACTTTGTAGTCGTTTAATTAAAAATACCGCAAACCGAAAAATTGTCTTGAAATGGTAAGGGATATCAAATATAAGTAAATATTTTTCCTCGTTAAGATTAAAGTGTAAAATTGCTGATACCTGGTTGTTACCATGAGATCAGTGCTGGCCCCAGCAGAGCAATCTGCTGTGACCACCGGCCCCTTCATGCCAGCCAACAGGTTAATACACAAAACAGGGCAGTGCAAGACTTGGTCCGTAATTGTCATTGGTTGAAGCAACTAAAATTAAATTTCTGAGGTATGCTGCAACTGTATTATTGGTATATTCCCCAGCATGATTTAAAATCTTTGCATTGAAATGGCACTGACAGTGTGTAATATATTTTGCAACCGAGAATAGATAAAAATTTATGTGGGAATATATTTCAAGAACCCCTTTCAAACCAAACCTGACAATTATATTGACACACCAGTAAACCCACCTGAATGGCACACTGGGTTACACAAGCATTAGCTGTAGAATAGGTAATTTACACAGAAAACTTTTCACACAAATTTTATTGTAAAGCACACTGAAGTTAAGGGAAAGATGCAATGCCTAGATGAGATAAACATGGACACACAATAACTCGTTTTGCTCAGATATATGGAAAATTAACTGTAGTATTATATGATGTATAACATATATATGACATATAACACATCTGAGGTGCAAATTTGTGGAGAGGAGAGATTGCATTGAACCTGTTGTGTATGGTGCATATTTTGTTGCAGTGCTGGGATGATGTCATCCAGATTTCAGAATTAGGGGTCTTGTAATGAAACTCTCATCAGTTTTAATATTTAAAAATAAACACGCCTGAAAAAGGAAGCTGAATAGGACTTTAAATTAAATGGCAAAAATTTTCTTGTTTTGCACATTCACTGCAGCTGACACTTAAAAGCTCGTGGCTAGTAGCTCTTATTGACCTTTGTGTCAGCCACAGTGAACATGTTGAAGATTTTAAAGTAACAAAGTAGTTGTTGACGTTCTGGTATTAATGGATGGCAGCAGGAAACACAGCAATGAAATAATGTGAATGACTTAAACCAGGAATTAAACAAGTCTACATAGCTTTGAACACAGTCATTTCACACTTCTTAGTCACTGCATATTTGTGTGCTGTAACTAATACAGCAACCTTTCATTTTCTCATCTTTGATATGGGACACATGTCACATCTTACTTATTTTCCTAGAGCAACTCTAGGTTTACTAGATCCATATTTCAGAATTCTGATAATTGTAGTCCTACTTTATGCTGAAAGTGTGGGTTGATAGCTGTCTCTTCAGATATGATCTCATCAACTGCCATTTCAGAAACTTGAAGGAAAAATGTGATTATTAAATTTTCTGTCAGTGATGAATATATCACTAATGTATATACCACACAAATATTCATGATGCTATAGAATAGTGCAGGGCCATCTTCTGGAACACCTGCTGGGTAGAATAAACAGTGCACTTCACATCCAGTGCATCAATTTCTTCATAGGTATTATTATAGTACACTACTATCTCAGGCTTGATTGTTGCGATGCTCAGTGAAACAGCATTATGCCTTGAAGACACTAAACTAACAGCCTTCTTAAGTTTTTGAATGAAGGATATAACTAAGTAATATATCCAAAAACAATTAAGTTTTACATTTTGCTGTAAGAAACTCTTTTTGAATCTTTCCTTTTATTATTATTTTGTACATGTGTGACCTTTTTGTGTCCTCTTCCCAGTTTGACAAGTACATCTGATTTACTTAATGAGGATATTTATGGTTACAAACAAAAAAAAGAAAAAAACGTGGTGACAATGCAACCTGCGAACAAAGATCATCTTCCAAAACTTTACGAGCCTAGGAAGTAAGCACAATGATTTGGACATAATAGCATGTTTTAATAAACCAGATGTTTCAGTTATTACTGAGCACTGGTATACCAAAAAAGAACCTTATTATGCGCCAATCAACAAAAAATTTCTGCTCGTCTTTCAGTAGGGATATCAAACCTTATGGTGATGCTGCAAAAGTGCCAATAGTTGGTGATCAATTCCTTACATGTTGAAGGTGTTACTAAACTTTCTGCGATAAGCTATAGCTGGGAAAGCTAATCTCTATCAATTGCTTGTAGAGAGAGATAGTAAATACTCTGGGAAAACGGCTGGGTAATAATGCTGATAATTGTTCACAGTTTAATAAAACCTTATCTAACACAAATCAGTTTTCACTCTTAAGAATGGTGAGTGGCATACACTGATCTAAAATTACTGACATGTAATACAGGGTACCCAGGACTTTGTACTGGGATACTTTCTTTTGTCGATTTATGTAAATGACAAAATACTGCTCCCCAAATTCAAGGATAGTTCTGTATGCTGATGCTACATCTATTGCATGCAAGTGTAAAGGTCATGAGCAACTACAAAAACTATGAAACTGTATTACAAATGAAATAATTCAGTATTTCTATGAAAGTCATCTCATTGTCAGCACAAGATAGCAGCAGTAATGGATTTTCACCCCACAAGACAGATTTTGAAATTCAGTTGTGCACTGGAACTGATATTGTCATCAAAGAAAACTACTGCTTGGTTACAGGTAAACTTTCTATATTTAACATGTTATAACATGGAAACTAATTACTGTACAAGAACACAACTTGGTAGCATTAATGTCAAGGACATGAGCAAGAGAAATAATGCAGAATCAGTTCAATTGAAACACTTTTAATGTTTCCAGAATGAGAAACATCCCCCAGGCTGTGGCTAAGCCATGTCTCCGCTATATCCTTTCTTTCAGGAGTGCTAGTTCTGCAAGGTTCGCAGGAGAGCTTCTGTAAAGTTTGGAAGGTAGGAGACGAGATACTGGCAGAAGTAAAGCTGTGAGTATCGAGTGTGAGCCGTTCTTCGGTAGCTCAGATGGTAGAGCACTTGCTCGTGAAAGGCAAAGGTCCCGAGTTCGAGTCTCGGTCTGGCACACAGTTTTAATCTGCCAGGAAGTTTCACTTTTAATGTGCTGCTGCAGTACACCACACCAGTACCATTACTGGTGACGGTGATGGAGGCTGCTATGAAAAGCTTGCGATTTTATTCAAATCTGATGTGGCAAGTTAACAAAACTTTTTATCCATGTGAGTAAAATTATTGTGTAAAATTGATGGCGCAGCTTCTTACGGAAGTCTTTTCAGGGCCCTTCGGAGTCTTTCACTTACATGTCAACATATTTACTCCCTAACAGTATTTGTTGTTCATAATAGGGGTAATTTTACTCTGATCAGTGAAATGAACTTGCAAAATACTGGAAGTAGAAACAATGTCCATGTAGACTATACATCCCTGCCTACGATTCAGAATGGAATATCACATTCTGATTGAAAGTCTTTAACAGGTTGCTGCTAGACATCAAGCAGAAAACTGAAAATCCTAAGGTAATAAAAAAAATACAAAGTAAAAAAAATATTTTATTAGCTTCTCCTTCTATAATTATAATTAAACATAATGTTTCGACTCACGAATGCAATTGCTAGTTAATGTTAACACTAAGGTTCAAATTAATAGGATTTTAATGTTACCATTATATGTACAGCTGACAGTACTCATTGTAAAATTATGAAATGACTTGTACAAAGTATGAGAGAAAAACAGCACTAAAAAAAAAAAAAAACCTTTCTAGCTTTCAGGGTTGTTACTTCCTTCCTCTGGGAAGATGAATATAGTTTGTGACTGGAAATGAGGGGAAGATCACTTACACCACCCGTATAGAACAATTATGTGACACATTCATGAGTACTGCACCAATGTTTGAGATCCAGGTCAGATTTAAGCAACACATTGAAGCAACTCAGAGTCTGGATGCTATATAGGTTGCCAGTAGTTTCAAACTATGTGTGAGTATAATGAAGATGCTTGGCAAAAACATGTGACAATCCCTGGAGGGAAAATAATGTTCTTTTTGTACAACACTATTGAGGAAATTTAGAAGGCATGAGAAATCTGGGCTCGGATGGTAGATAGCCTTTCTTCCCTCTCTCTGTTTGCGAGTGGAACAGGAAAGAAAATGATTTGTAGTGGTACAAGGTACCCTCCACCAGGTACCATTTGGTTGCTTGTGTAGTATGTATGTACATCAAAATACGGAAGAAAATTGTGACTGCCTACTACATTAAGAAGTAATAGTTGAACTAACCTAAGCTTTGTGATTTACTTCAACTGTTTTGTCCCACTGATACACTCTGACAATCAGTGACTTGCATCTATAGCAGTCTTACAATTTGGAGATGTCAGTAGGCTTACTGCTTGGATCTATTAATATTCCCTCATTGAGCTCTTTTTATCTTAGGATCACATAAACTGGATTTTTGAGAAACTACATACAGGGAGATGTGATTGGCATATAGCTATTTGTTTACAGAAAAACGGCGATCAAAATTTAAGCATATCGGTAACACACACTGGGCTAGAGCACTATACTGGATTTCGCCCCCTTCCCCCCTTTCCCTAGAAACCTTGGCTGAAGTAATAACTATTTGTAGCATAGTCTGAGGTCTACATTAGGTTGAAAATTCGTCGACAGTTGTGGAACACAGCGGATGAGAAATAATGGTTGTGATAACAGACAGACGTGTGGCTTTGCCTAATATTTGTTTGCGGCGTATTTAAATGCACTTTCCCACATTTAATGCATTTCTCATAATAAAAAAATAAAACTATTGGGTCATCCTCAAAAAACATATATTAGAAAATGAACAATCATCCGACGTGTTTTGATGCATATTATTTACAGATATCGTACACAAACTGGAAAAATCCAATGGGCGTTCCACTACGTATTCTTTACCATATTTGATTTGTTTTACCGCATTTGCTACTGCTGGTATCGGTTCAAAGACAAATTCGTGCTGCAAACGTCTCAGTGGTAGTTAGCCTACATTGGTAAGCTGCAGTTAATGCGTTAAAAACATTTATACACATTGTCCTCAATGCGTAATATGTGTTATGCTATAAATCACTCTGCCTTTCGACCAATAATTTGTTTTCAGTTGGCTTCAATCAATCACGTAAGACTCTGATGTGTAACTTTGACTACGCTGCGGATTATTATGTCACCATAATCCAGATTATTCGCATTCAAACCTTCTTTCTACATTTAATTCTGTTAATGGAAACTTCATTCAAACAATCTGGATTGATTTGACGTTCCAAAACAATAGCTGATGGCAAGTATGTACAAACGCTGTGGGCAACGTGTGACGTCACTTACGTCAACAGAGTTGTTTACAGGTCTAGTCACCAGGTAGCGCTGTCACGCTTTCAGCCTTACTGATGACGTCATGACGCGATTCCTCGGGGCCCGCGAGACGCACGTTGCTGGTGCCTTGTGGATTTGTATATGATGGCGGGATTTGTGTGCGTTAAAGCTTTTCAATCACGGAAAAAAATTGATAATACTTGCTGCAAAAGCACGTGTTTGCAGACGAGAAGAGATAGTTTATATTCCAGACAATGGACGGTAAGTAACTTCCGTTAGTAATCTTATCATGCGCAAGGAAAGTAAAATGTATGGTAAATCTACAGAAATTTCATTCTTTGTGCCTATAGTATTCTGATGCATTATGTTACTCAGTAAAGTTTCTTTCAATGCATCTATGTGGATTATTTGTGGTAACGGCGTATTCTCATAAAAAATGGCTTCGGTATCTAAGTTGCAATCATCGTAACTTTTTCCTGATCAAAAATTGTGTAGTGACTGTATTCTAACAGTAACCTGCACATTTGAAAACTTTTGAATGTTCACAATTAATCATTGATCATAGTCAGTATTTTTGACAGTAAAATAGATATGAATTGCAGTGACTGAATCCAGGTTTGTGAGTGATGTAATGTGTTTTTGTAATGGATGTTTCAGAGTTTCTGAATTGAAAGTCCAAGGGAGAGAAGACAACGAGAAGTAGCTTTTTTGTCTGTTTTTTGGTTTATAGGCCTACTGGGGAAACTCGCCATGTAAAAAAAACGAGTAACGCATCCAGCTTGGTACCTTTATGGTGATGTGGAAATCCGAGCATTGTTAATAAAGAAATTAATTCTGTGTGTGTCTTTCTTTTGATTCCTTTATCATGTTGCTTATAGTAGACCAAATTTAATTAAAATACCCAGGTGATAATTTCAACATAAATTGGACTATGTGCATAGCTGCTTCTCACAGGCAAAGTATAAATATTCACCATCCTATGGCATGCATGTTCACTGGTCAGTTATGGCAAAAGAAATCACTGACTCAAAGCATAATTTGCTTGGTAGACATAATTGGAAATGGCCTTTTTAGTTATAAGTTTACATTATTAGATTATAGTACTCCCTGAGAGATTATCTTCTGCATTTCTTGACCCTGACATGATTAGGTCTGGAATACAGCATTAAGTGTGCTGCTCTGCTGTCAGCAGCATGGTAGTCAATGTGTTAAGCAGTCGTTTAGGAACTAGTGTGAAGTATATGCATCTGTACAGCCTTGGCTAAAAAGATACAGCTAGAATGCTAATTACTGTTTCAGCAATTATCCTTTACACAGTTAAATATATTATGTTAAATATGTATCTAAAACTGAATTCATGAATAACTTTGTAGTCATTTAAATAAAAATGCCGCAAACCGAAAAATTGTCTTGAAATGGTAAGGGATATCAAATATAAGTAAATATTTTTCCTCGGTAGGATTAAAGTGTAAAATTGCTGATACCTGGTTGCTACCATGAGATCAGTGCTGGCCCCAGCAGAGCAATCTGCTGTGACCACCGGCACGGCACCTGACAATTATATTGACACACCAGTAAACCCATCTGAATGGCACACTGGGTTACACAAGCATTAGCTGTAGAATACGTAATTTACACAGAAAACTTTTCATACAAATTTTATTGTAAAGCACACTGAAGTTAAGGGAAAGATGCAATGCCTAGATGAGATAAACATGGACACACAATAACTCAATTTGCTCAGATATATGGAAAATTAACTGTAGTATTATATGATGTAAAACATATATATGACATATAACACATCTGAGGTGCAAATTTGTGGAGAGGAGAGATTGCATGGAACCTGTTGTGTCTGGTGCATATTTTGTTGCAGTGCTGGGATGATGTCATCCAGATTTCAAAATTAGGGGTCTTGTAATGAAACTCTCATCAGTTTTAATATTTAAAAATAAACATGCCTGAAAAAGGAAGCTGAATAGGACTTTAAATTAAATTGCAAAAATTTTCTTGTTCTGCACATTCACTGCAGCTGACACTTAAAAGCTCGTGGCTAGTAGCTCTTATTGACCTTTGTGTCAGCCACAGTGAACATGTTGAAGATTTTAAAGTAACAAAGTAGTTGTTGACATTCTGATATTAATGGATGGCAGCAGGAAACACAGCAATGAAATAATGTGAATGACTTAAACCAGGAATTAAACAAGTCTACATAGCTTTGAACACAGTCATTTCACACTTCTTAGTCACTGCATATTTGTGTGCTATAACTAATACAGCAACCTTTCATTTTCTCATCTTTGATCTGGGACACCTGTCACATCTTACTTATTTTCCTAGAGCAACTCTAGGTTTACTAGATCCACATTTCAGAATTCTGGTAATTGTAGTCCTACTTCATGCTGAAAGTGTGGGTTGATAGCTGTCTCTTCAGATATGATCTCATCAACTGCCATTTCAGAAACTTGAAGGAAAAATGTGATTATTAAATTTTCTGTCAGTGATGAATATATCACTAATGTATATACCACACAAATATTCATGATGCTATAGAATAGTGCAGGGCCATCTTCTGGAACACCTGCTGGGTAGACTAAACAGTGCACTTCATATCCAGTGCATCAGTTTCTTCATAGGTAGTATCATAGTACACTACTATATCAGGCTTGATTGTTGCGATGCTCAGTGAAACAGCATTATGCCTTGAAGACACTAAACTAACAGCCTTCTTAAGTTTTTGAATGAAGGATATAAGTAAGTAATATATCCAAAAACAATTAAGTTTTACATTTTGCTGTAAGAAACTCTTTTTGAATCTTTCCTTTTATTATTATTTTGTACATGTGTGACCTTTTTGTGTCCTCTTCCCAGTTTGACAAGTACATCTGATTTACTTAATGAGGATATTTATGGTTACAAACAAAAAAAAAAAAGAAAAAACATGTGGTGACAATGCAACCTGCGAACAAAGATCATCTTCCAAAACTTTACGAGCCTAGGAAGTAAGCACAATGATTTGGACATAATAGCATGTTTTAATAAACCAGATGTTTCAGTTATTACTGAGCACTGGTATACCAAAAAAGAACCTTATTATGCACCAATTAACAAAAAATTTCTGCTCGTCTTTCAGTAGGGATATCAAACCTTATGGTGATGTTGCAAAAGTGCCAATAGTTGGTGCTCAATTCCTTACATGTTGAAGGTGTTACTGAACTTTCTGCTATAAGCTATAGATGGGAAAGCTAATCTCTATCAATTGCTTGTATAGAGAGATAGTAAATACTCTGGGAAAACGGCTGGGTAATAATGCTGATAATTGTTCACAGTTTAATAAAACCTTATCTAACACAAATCAGTTTTCACTCTTAAGAATGGCGAGTGGCATACCCTCATCTAAAATTACTGATATGTAATACAGGGTACTCAGGACTTTGTACTGGGATACTTTCTTTTGTCGATTTATGTAAATGACAAAATACTGCTCCCCAAATTCAAGGATAGTTCTGTATGCGGATGCTACATCTATTGCATGCAAGTGTAAAGGTCATGAGCAACTACAAAAACTATGAAACTGTATTACAAATGAAATAATTCAGTATTTCTATGAAAGTCATCTCATTGTCAGCACAAGATAGCAGCAGTAATGGATTTTCACCCCACAAGACAGATTTTGAAATTCAGTTGTGCACTGGAACTGATATTGTCATCAAAGAAAACTACTGCTTGGTTACAGTTAAACTTTCTATATTTAACATGTTATAACATGGAAACTAATTACTGTACAAGAACACAACTTGGTAGCATTAATGTCAAGGACATGAGCAAGAGAAATAATGCAGAATCAATTCAACTGAAACACTTTTAATGTTTCCAGAATGAGAAACATCCCCCAGGCTGTGGCTAAGCCATGTCTCCGCTATATCCTTTCTTTCAGGAGTGCTAGTTCTGCAAGGTTCGCAGGAGAGCTTCTGTAAAGTTTGGAAGGTAGGAGATGAGATACTGGCAGAAGTAAAGCTGTGAGTACCGAGCGTGAGTCGTTCTTCGGTAGCTCAGATGGTAGAGCACTTGCTCGCGAAAGGCAATGGTCCCGAGTTCGAGTCTCGGTCGGGCACACAGTTTTAATCTGCCAGGAAGTTTCACTTTTAATGTGCTGCTACAGTACACCACACCAGTACCATTACTGGTGACGGTGATGGAGGCTGCTATGAAAAGCTTGCGATTTTATTCAAATCTGATGTGGCAAGTTAACAAAACTTTTTATCCATGTGAGTAAAATTATTGTGTAAAATTGATGGCGCAGCTTCTTACAGAAGTCTTTTCAGAGCCCTTCGGAGTCTTTCACTTACATGTCAACATATTTACTCCCTAACAGTATTTGTTGTTCATAATAGGGGTAATTTTACTCTGTTCAGTGAAATGAACTTGCAAAATACTGGAAGTAAAAACAATGTCCATGTAGACTATACATCCCTGCCTACGATTCAGAATGGAATATCACATTCTGATTGAAAGTCTTTAACAGGTTGCTGCTAGACATCAGGCAGAAAACTGAAAATCCTAAGGTAATAAAAAAATACAAAGTAAAAAAATATTTTATTAGCTTCTCCTTCTATAATTATAATTAAACATAATGTTTCGACTCACGAATGCAATTGCTAGTTAATGTTAACACTAAGGCTCAAATTAACAGGATTTTAATGTTACCATTATATGTACAGCTGACAGTACTCATTGTAAAATTATGAAATGACTTGTACAAAGTATGAGAGAAAAACAGCACTTAAAAAAAAAACAACCTTTCTAGCTTTCAGGGTTGTTACTTCCTTCCTCTGGGAAGATGAATATAGTTTGTGACTGGAAATGAGGGGAAGATCACTTACACCACCCGTATAGAACAATTATGTGACACATTCATGAGTACTGCACCAATGTTTGAGATCCAGGTCAGATTTAAGCAACACATTGAAGCAACTCAGAGTCTGGATGCTATATAGGTTACCAGTAGTTTCAAACTATGTGTGAGTATAATGAGAATCCCTGGAGGGAAAATAATGTTCTTTTTGTACAACACTATTGAGAAAATTTAGAAGGCATGAGAAATCTGGGCTCGGATGGTAGATAGCCTTTCTTCCCTCTCTCTGTTTGCGAGTGGAACAGGAAAGAAAATGATTTGTAGTGGTACAAGGTACCCTCCACCAGGTACCATTTGGTTGCTTGTGTAGTATGTATGTACATCAAAATACGGAAGAAAATTGTGACTGCCTACTACATTAAGAAGTAATAGTTGAACTAACCTAAGCTTTGTGATTTACTTCAAATGTTTTGTCCCACTGATACACTCTAACAATCAGTGACTTGCATCTATAGCAGTCTTACAATTTGGAGATGTCAGTAGGCTTACTGCTTGGATATATTAATATTCCCTCATTGAGTACTTTTTATCTTAAGATCACATCAACTGGATTTTTGAGAAACTACATACAGGGAGATGGGATTGGCATATAGCTGTTTGTTTACAGAAAAACAGCGATCAAAATTTACGCATATCGGTAACACACACTGGGCAAGAGCACATATCTGGGCTAGAGCACTATACTGGATTTCGCCCCCTTTCCCTAGAAACCTTGGCTGGAGTAATAACTATTTGTAGCATAGTCTGAGGTCTACATTAGGTTGAAAAGCGATAATTTCGTCGACAGTTGTGGAGCACAGCGAATCAGAAATAAGGGTTGTGATAACAGATAGACGTGTGGCTTTGCCTAATATTGGTTTGCGGCGTATTTAAATGCACTTTCCCACATTTAATGCATTTCTCTTAATAAAAAAATAAAACTACTGGGTCATCCCAAAAAACATATATTAGAAAATGAACAATCATCCTACGTGTTTTGATGCATATTATTTACAGATATCGTACACAAACTGGAAAAATGCAATGGGCGTTCCACTACGTATCCTTTACCATACTTGATTTGTTTTTCCGCATTTGCTACTGCTGGTATGGGTTCAAAGACAAATTCGTGCTGCAAACGTCTCAGTGGTAGTTAGCCTACATTGGTAAGCTGCAGTTAATGCGTTAAAAACATTTATACACATTGTCCTCAATGCGTAATATGTGTTATGCTATAAATCACTCTGCCTTTCGACCAATAATTTGTTATCAGTTGGTTTCAATCAATCACGTAAGACTCTAATGTGTAACTTTGACTACGCTGCGGATTATTATGCCACCATAATCCAGATTATTCGCATTCAAACCTTCTTTCTACATCTAATTCTGTTAATGGAAGCTTCATTCAAACAATCTGGATTGATTTGACGTTCCAAAACAATAGCTGATGGCAAGTCTGTACAAACGCTGTGGCCAACGTGTGACGTCACTTACGTCAACAGAGCTGTTTACAGGTCTAGTCACCAGGCAGCGCTGTCACGCTTTCAGCCTTACTGATGACGTCATGAAGCGATTCCTCGGGGCCCGCGAGACGCACGTCCCATAATATATAACTGTGGTTGATTCAGGCGTCCTTCATCTTTGGTTAGCAAACACGATATATTCTCTTCCAGTATCCAAAAAGAGAGAATAAATCAAGTTCCCGTCAAATAAACATTTAACGTGGAATTTCCGCCATGGTCAGTGGAGATACGGTGAGGAAGACTCAATACTTTGGCAAATATTGCCAGTGGAGCCCATTTATTTATTTTATTTATCCATCCGTTGACCATAAATATTGTATGGATGTTGTCAAGCCATTTCAAAGAAATGGACACAAACAATATATACGTAAAAAAGTACAAAACAAAATAATACAATGAGGTTAATAATAATACAATGTAAGTAATATAGCCTATATACACCCCTGCTTGTTATTTTAAATGCATAGTCTGTTTTCATAAGGCTTTGGTTTTGTCACCCTAAACGGCAAGTCCTTACATACACCACACTGCTTAAGTATATATTTACATTACACAACAGCTGTCCTTTAAGTATGTAATGTAATGAATGATTAGGTACATATTGAGTATTTTCCATTTTGCCTTTATAAATATCATCAGAAAAAAAGTTATTGAGCTACATAGTCATTTACACAATAAAAACATTGTTCTACTAGAAATTTTTTAAATTCTGTTTTAAATTTGTTATCATCTTCTAACTGCCTGATGTTGACTGGCAGTGCGTTGTACAGTTTTGCACCGATATGGCTCACATACCTTTGTGTATTCGTTCTTTTTGTTCGCTGTGTATGGAGTGCTGCGCTATTACGGGTATTGTAGTTATGAAAGTTGGCATTTGTCTGAAAATCTGAAATGTGGGTCCTGACATACAATACACATTTGTATATGTATAATGATGGTATAGCAAGTATTCTAAGCTTTTTGAATATGGGTTTGCAGTGTGTCTGTGGATGACTGTGAGTTATTATTCGGATGGCCCTCTTCTGCAACAAAAAAATTTGTTTTAGGCGCCCTGTTGTGGAACCCCAAAATATTATTCCGTATGTGGCAAGAGATTGAAAACAGCCGAAATATGCCATTCTGGCACCCTCTGAGGTACAAACATTTCCAATAATTCTGAGAGCAAAACAGGCTGAATTAAGTTTCTGTGCAAGTTTTATTACATGGTCATTAAAATTTAAGTTTTCATCCAAATGAATCCCCAGCAATTTTGTGGATGTCACTCTGTCTAAGGCTTTGTCACCCACACCAGATCAAGATTTATATTTTGACATCTTTTCCCAAACTGCATATAATTTGTTTTATTTACATTCAATGTCAACCTGTTTGCATTGAGCCAAGAGTGGATGTAATTTGAACTTTATCAGCAGTTGTTGGTAGCAACTGCTTTGGTGCACTTATTATCACACTAGCATCATCTGCAAATATTATTGCTTGGCTGCATCATCTGAGGTGTAAAAATCATTTATATAGACAAGAAACAGTATGGGCCCTAAGATAATGCCTTGTGGTACTCCTATTTCTACATTTTTTTTACCTCTGATACTGAATTTATTTTGTGGTTGGAGTAAGTTAATGTCAGTCCTACAACCTGTGTTCTGTTTTTTTAGGTATGATTCAAACCATTTTTTTCCTATCCCATGTATACCCAACGATTCCAATTTTTCTAAGAGAATGTCCTGGTTTACCGTTGGTTGTTGGTTGGTTGTTTTGGGGAAGGAGACCAGACAGCATGGTCATCGGTCTCATCGAATTCGGGAAGGATGGGGAAGGAAGTCGGCCGTGCCCTTTCAGAGGAACCATCCCGGCATTTGCCTGGAGTGATTTAGGAAAATCACGGAAAACCTAAATCAGGATGGCCGGACGCGGGACTGAACCGTCATCCTCCCGAATGCGAGTCCAGTGTCTAACCACTGCGCCACCTCGCTCGGTCTGGTTCACCGTGTCAAAAGCTTTGGAGAGGTCTAAATTTACTCCTACTACACAATAATCTTTTTCTAGATTTTTGATTATTTGTTCAGTGTAGCACATTACTGCTGTTTCGGTATTTTTACGTGCTTGGAAGCCATGCTGATTTCTGTTAAGTAAATTATGGTCATTTATATATTTATTGATTCGGTGCTTCATCAGTTTTTCTAATATTTTCGAAAATGCTGGGAGGAGAGATATTGGGCGATAGTTTTCTACCTTATGCTTGTCGCCGTTTTTAAATAATGGCTTCACTTTTGAAATTTTCAGCCTTTCTGGAATAGCTCCTTCACTGAATGATAAATTGGCTATGTTTGCAAAGGGCTTTGTGATTTGTGGTGCTGTCCTTGTTATGATTGACACAGGCACCTCATCTATGCCAGCCAACATTTTGGGTTTCAAGCTTTGTATCACTTTCAACACTTCACCCTCATTTGTTGGCTCTACCCTCATCCTACAAGCTGTTTTTGGATATTCAGGTTTTTCTTCATTTGTAAATTTTAAGCTTAATGAGTTGTTGCATTTATGAAATAATTGTTGATATAATTTGGCAAATCTTGTTTATTAATATTGACATTTTTTTAAATTTTTGAGGCTAATGTCCTGGTTTTCACAACTCATCCCCGCTTCAGTCTTCACAATACCCCATATGGCTTTTGATTTGTTTTCAGACTGTCTTATAAAACTATCATTACTCATGAATTTTGCTTTAGCAATTACTTTTCTATATACTCTCTTGTAATTCATGACATATTCTATGCATTGTGGGTCTGTGGATGTTTTCATTTTGGAAATTAGTCTCTTTAGAGTTCCACAGGAAGTTTTGATGCCAGCTGTGATCCAAGAACTTGGCTTTGTATTGCCATGTGACCTGATTTTTGACAGCTTTTTTGGAAAACACATTTCAAAATATCCCATGAAAATGGAAGAAAATGTGTTATATGCATCATTTGTATTTGTTAGGGATAGTACTTCTGCCCAAGCCTCATTAGTTAGCATATTTATGAATTCTACACAGTTCTCTGTAGAAAAATTTCTTTTATACATGAAGTGTGTTTTTTCTCTTTCAGTAGCGTTGAAGGGATTTTGAGGACAAGAGCATTGTGGTCTGTTAATCCCAAATCAGTATTTGTCACTTCAACTTCTGTGCGTCCTACATTTGAAAATATATTATCAATAAGACTGATTATATTATTTGTTATTCTTGTGGGTGTGTGTATGTGTGGAAGCAGGTTGAAACTACATAACAGATTTAGGAACTTATCTTTTAGCCTACTTTCACTCATAAGATTAATATTGAAGTCCCCACACACAACTACAGTGGCTCTATCGGTGAACAGAGTGTTAAGCATTATTTCTAATTGGTTAAAGAATACGTCTGCATCACCAGTAGGTGGTCTGTATATTGCTATGACTATGACTATTCCCTGTATTTCATTCAACTGCACAACTGCAGCTTCAAAATGATTTTCCACACTCAATGATTCAGCTTCACACCTTCTTTTATAGCTGATACTTGGTTTGGTAAATATACATACACCTCCATTTTTGGTATTTTTTCTACAATAATGGCTTGCCAACTTTAACGGATGAATATTAATGCTACTTAGTTCAAAACGTCTGCACCAATGCTCCACAATGCACATGCAGTCAATATTTGCACTGTTCATAGCTACCTCAAGTTCTAATGATTTATTTCTAAGACACTGAATGTTTAAGCTTAGAATCTGCAGGTGATGAGGATGAGAACTGGTTACATTTGTATTTACATTTTGTGGTGTCATACTCCGTTCCTTGCTCTGGCGAGGTACCAAAAATCCTCCAGAAGGACAGGTTTTCTGCAACTTGTAGGTCGTTCACTGGGATATGGTGAGTTGCTTGCTGCTGTTGCTGGTGTAGCTCCCAGTGTCATTGATACTGTCATTTCTGTTGTTGTTGTTGTTGCTGTTGATGATGATGATGGTGTATCTGTTTCTGATAATTCAGGTGTTGGTTCTGTTGTTATTGATATGCTTCCTTGTGAACTGCTAGCATTTGGGGTGTTTTCTTGCAATGTCAGAACATCACACTTGTCTTGTAGTGAAGATGCTTCATTTTCAGATTCACCAAGTAGTTTGTGGGTCTTGTCCTTGAGGGGAATTACGTTTGAAGTGTCACAACTTACTTTCGTTTTGGCATTTACTATTTCTATTATTTTTGCAATTACGAAAATTTTTCCTAATCTATTTAAGTGGAAACCATGTCTAGTATGGAATCTCCTTCTTAGTTTGCTTATATCAATGAAAGTCACATTTTCGAATCGTTTGCATATCTGTTTCATCTCACTATTTGCACTTTCCACTTCTTTGTTAACGCAGGACCATTCTGCTAGGTCATGACGATGTGGTACTGAAAATACAATGACGTTAGTACATCTCAGTTCATACAGTCGCCTTTTTAGTGAAAGCAACAGATCTTGTTTTTCGTTTCTTGCGACGTCGTTTGTTCCCGCCAGGAAAACGGCAAAGTCTTTGTTGCTTAATGTGAGAATTTTTTCGCGGCTTATTGCAGTTGCTGTGCAGAATTTCGCACCTGGTTTCACCATGGAAGTTAAGTTCACATTGCTTTTATTACGAAAGTCAGTAGCTATGTTTCGCCCTTGGCTGTCTGAATATATTTCGATTTTTGTAATTGTTTTGGAGCTACAAAATGTAGGCCTAACTGAGCTGTTTATTTCCTCTTCCTTTTTCACACAAGCCGATAATCCATCGGAACTACATAAGGTCGGCAGATGTTTGTTTACTAAATTTACGTCAGATTTCTTATTTTTCTGCGTCAACGAATTCTTTTGTTCTGGCTTATCTACAAGATCCTTTTGCTTTTCACATGGTTCATGAGCACTATCACTAAACACTGCACTTCCACAATCTGTTGTGGAAAGTACTTGAAATAAGTTGTCGTGCACGAAGCTTACATTTATTTCACAATTCTTTTGATCTTGTACTTTTTGTCTGCGGCCGCTGCATTTTGTCCACTTTTCGGAAACTGTCGAACTATCTTGCAGAAAACGTGGCGTGTTCACTTCGGTTTTTCTTTCTTGAAATTTAGTAATATCCATTTTCAGGGCATTGATTACGAACTGTAGGCTACTAATTCGTTCATTTAGCTTCGTAATTTCGCCCTTGCAGTTTCCACACGATTTCTTTTTTGTCGCAAAATTTACGTTTTTGTGCAGAGACACATTTCGAACTTTTAGCTTCGACGCCATCTTGATAGAGTTGTGGCGATTCGTGAATGAGTCGTTCATTTGAACGATTCTAAATAAAGAATCGTAAGAATCGAATAGTGATACGGACGAATCGTCGTTCAAAAGAATCGTAAGAACGATTGCGTGTTTCCGAGTCGTGACGACTTCAAGTTCCAACGATTCATCGATTCTTAGTACGATATTCTTCCATTTTGCTAATTCTGTTAGTTCCACCAGTGCTGCCACTAAAAGGCTGTCGCACTAGACCAATATTACAGAGCCTATTATAGAGAATATAGGCTCTCTAACCAATACCTTTCTCGGCGGATCGGCGTGTAATACTGTCTTTAAACAAAAGCTTTTCAATTAATAATTTCAAGTTCGAGTTTTCGAATGTTATCGTGTTCAGATTCATACTAAATTTTAGTGAAGTAATGTAGCTGTATACGATTGAATCCTACTGTTTAGAAGTATGTCGTCTTCTCACGTAAATAGTAGTGACAGCGGCAAGTTGTCAGACAAATTTAAAGGAAAATACCTATGCTTTGTATTTAGAAGAAATGAAAGTTAAGCTAAATTTGCTGTGTGGGAGGACTGTCAGCTGCGTTAAGAATTACAAGGGTGATGTGGACTTGGAAAGACATCTTAGCACAGAAAAACATAGGATGAAATGAGCCAAACCACGTCTGCCTCACTGCTAGATTTTGTTACTATAAAACAGACGTCTGTAGTTAGATACGTTCAAGCCACACAACCAAACTGGCATACCACGTAATTTTGCACCACCTTTCGCACAAATCGACTCATCTTTCCTGGCATACTGAAATAAAACAATAGATGCAACCAAATCAAACGTGACCTTTCATCAATTAAGGCATTACACGTATAACTCGAGAATCACACTTGTAACGTCATATGCATGTTTACTCATAAATAAACTATTTCTGGCATATCTTATCATGACACAGTTCGATTCTAACCCCATTGACAATTTCAGACATGCCCTGCCATCTGTGAGTAAGATATAGAACTTTTTGCATTCAGTAAGAATCATGCCACCGCAGACTAGAATGAATCGTGAACGAATCGTAGGAATCGATTTGCAATGTGAGATTGAATCGTAGGAATCGAATCGGGAAAAAGAATCGTGTTGCCCAACTCTACATCTTGAAGATGACTTATCAGAGAAAAATCGCCATCCGGAGAAGCAAAGTTTAACAGCATCTCGCAAAAGATAAGCTGCAGTAACAAAAACATTACCAGATAAGGGGTCGGCATCTGAGACGTTTAACAACTTAATTGACTGAAGATCACATCAGCACTCAAGAAAAAAGATGCGGCCACCCGATGCAGCTTGTGCTCGACAAAAAGGGGGTTCCTCACGGAAAATAGGCGATGGTTCCATCAGAAAAAAGACTGTTCCAGTCCCCCAAATAGGAGCATTAACAGACACAATAAGGTTAGCGAGTTTATTAGAAATACAAAACCAACAGACGCAAAAAATGCCGAGGTTAGACCTGAGGGCAGTTGTATACAAGAAAATGCCATACCCAAAACGTAACGATCTGCACTGGTGATAGGGCTGGGCAAACGATACTCGCATTCGAAAGGCCTTGATATTTCCTGATACGCCATAGCGTTCGATACGGTATCGAGCTTGTTCGAACATTCACGTGACATTGGACTCATGCGATGAGGGTGCAAGGGATACACAAGAAACTACGAACTAAGCACAACAACATGCTACGGCTCTGCATAAACTTATAATTTCCTGAAACAGTGGAGGAAACAGCATTAAACCCTACCACTGCACAAACTCCTATTGTGTTTGAACAAATGTGTGATATGCGTTCTCATACAGTATGTATGGATATAAGAAACATGTAGGTCCATTTTTAAGCAATGGTAACAGACCAAGACGAAAATATTGTCCTCCAAAAGAAATTGCTGGACTGAACTCTGTATAATGTTTTATTTCAGTATGAGAGGCGGTAATGATTTACGACGTTGGTTGCAAATGAAAAGCTCATAAGGTTGAATAACAGATAAGAACTTTACCAGATTTTAATCAGTTTTAAAACAAGACAACAAAATCCAGATGAAACAATCAAGACAACTAATCAAGAATTTCATGTCGGACCAACGAGCTGTGTCGCATGTATAATAATAATAATAATAATAATGAAATGATGTATAATGAAAATAGAAAAAATTAAAGGATAGTGCAGTAAATGTTCTGCGTGTACGAAATTGTGCTATTCTTTATTCACTTTACCTTGTGTCGCTTCCCTTTGTGTGTGTGTGAGTGTGTGTGTGTGTATGTGTGTGTGTGTGTGTGTGTTCATCACTATATATATTTTAATTATATTTGTCATTTTCTTCTGTACTCTTACGAAATAGGATCATGGACTTCCTCTCCTACATTTCAACATTTCAATTGTAGACGCAGGCAGCCAACTCCAAGGATACTGGTGCCTCTCGAGATGAAGGAACTCCTCCCAACTTGGTTTCACTTCACTTCAATAAAAATACTTAATACTATCTTCTCTTATTCAGAATCACATATAATACAAATGTGGTGTCACCGCCAGACACCACACTTGCCAGGTGGTAGCCTTTAAATCAGCCGTGGTCTGTTAGTATACGTCGGACCCGCGTGTCGCCACTATCAATGATTGCAGACCGAGCGCCGCCACACGGCAGGTCTAGAGAGACTTCCTAGCACTCTCCCCAGTTGTACAGCCGACTTTGCTAGCGATGGTTCACTGACAAATTACGCTCTCATTTGCCGAGACGATAGTTAGCATAGCCTTCAGCCACGTCATTTGCTATGACCTAGCAAGGCGCCAGTACCAGTTACTACTGATACTGTAATAATGTACTGTCAAGACCGACGTTCACCATTAATGGATTAAAGTTAAGTATTCCACCAGCTACGTCCGTTTTTTCTAAATTCTCATTTCCTTGTCCTGTTCCAGACCTCACGCCAGCCTGCGTGAGCTAAAATGCGTGCCTTTCAGCTTCCTCTAGTAAAACGGTGTTGGCTCTCCTGCCAACCACAACATTGGCGACGAGGCCAAACCGCGTTCTTATCGATATTGCTCTGATTTACTTGTGTAATGGCTTCGCCACAATCTCCAGATGTACTGTCCGAATTTTATCGCTTACAGAATCAGCAGACGCAGGCCTTACTGGATGCCCTTGGACAGCTCGTCCAGGGTCAACGTGCGATGCAAAACGATGCGGCATCCGCCTCTCCACCGCTAATGCAGCCACAACATGCTGTTGCACCAACTTTTCGACCTTTTGATGCTGCACTGGAAAGCTGGACGGAGTGGTCACGCCAATTTGGATTCCATCTCGCAGCCTACAGAATTCAAGTTAACGAGCGGCAGCCAGTTTTTGTTGTGCTCAGTAGGGGTGAAAACGTACTGTGTGATAGTCAAATTATTTCCCCGATGCGACGTAGCACCTCTGTCCTACGACGAAATTTTGTCTGCATTAGATCCATATTTCAAAGAATCAGTCAATGTAGTTGTGAAAAGTTATACCTTCTTTCGTACAAAATGTACGGCAGGTCAGACTAATCGGGAGTGGGTTGCAATCTTGCAAGGCCTTACTAGGGATTGTGCTTTTGAGTGTCAATGTGGACTCCCTTATTCAGATACTACGGTACGTGATGCAATTGCGCAGAACGTTTCTGATGTTCGTATAAGGGATTTTGAAACTAGTCAATCCCTCCCTTCAACAAGTGATGGACATATTGGATCGGCAGGACACACTTGACTTTGCTCAGGAATCATTTGAAACTTCACCAGCCATGTGTCAGGTTAACCGGCCCGCCGGGCGAGCTGCATGGAACAGTAAACAGCCCTCGCGCCCAGCTGCGCCGCTGCTGGCAGGCTCTCAGCCTACGCAGGTAAGCAAATGCAGTGCTAAAATCATGCCCGCGGTGTGCTACTAGACATTCGCGTGAGAATTGCTTGTCATGCCAGGCTATTCGCTTTTTCTGTAATAAAAAAGGACATGTTCAGAGTGTTTGCCAGAAAAAGCTCAGATCGGAAACTCACAACCATTGCAGGCCCTTTGCGTCGCACCGGAATCGGAATCGAACCAAGGATACTCAGGCTCGCGATACTTTGCCAATGGAAATTCATATAGTCCATTCCACTCCGCGCAGTGCCACTCTCTCTAACAGTGACTGTGTTCGTCCCACAAATAGTGTGCATCAACATCGCCGGAGATCCCATCAAGTCGCAAGTGATTTTGTACCAGTGTCAGTTCACGTTGCACGAGACAGTCACTCTTGTCGTCAGCAGGACAATAAACTTTTTGTAGACTTGGACATTAATGGCAAAGTGATACCATTCCAGCTTGATACTGGGGCTGCAGTTTCACTGATCAATCAAGACACGTACAAACAGCTGGGCACACCTCCGTTGCGTGCCGCAAATGTTAAGTTAACTAGTTATTCCGGTCAAGATATCCCTGTGTTAGGACAGTGCAGCCTTCTTGCAACATACAAAGGACAAACAAAACTCGTGTCATTTTATGTCCTTTGTTCTTATTCTTCAGTGAACTTGTTTGGTTTCGATTTATTTCAGTTGTTTAACTTGTCTGTAGTAAATCAGGTCCTATCAGTGAACCAGACTGTGCCTTCAGACAGTGTTTCTCGTCTATGTGAAGAATTTGCAGACATTTTTGCATTGAGCCTTGGTTGCGCTAAGAACTATAAAGCACATTTGGAACTGAAAGTTCACGCGCAACTGAAATTTTTCAGAGCACGCTATGTTCCCCACGCATTGCGTGATGAGGTCGCAAAAACATTACACGATTTGGAATCACAAGGTGAAATTGAACGTGTGCAGGCTTCTCTCTGGGCATCACCCTTAGTAATTTTGCCAAAACCTTCCGGAAAATTGAGACTTTGTGTGGACTTCAAGGCAACAGTGAATCCACAACTAGTGATTGCAACTTTTCCTTTACCCTGCCCGGAAGATCTTTTTGACAAACTGTGCCCGGGTATATATTTTTCGAAGTTGGACCTAGCGGATGCGTAGTTGCAAATACCGGTGGACGAAGAATCACAGCGCGTTTTGGTGGTTAACACGCATCTTGGTTTGTATCAATTCAAACGACTGCCATTCGGGTGTGCATCCGCCCCTGCATTGTTTCAGCAATATCTACAAACTGTTTGTGCGTCGGTCCCTACTACAGCAAACTATCTGGACGATATTGTGATCTCCGGAAAGACGGAAGAAGAACATTTAGCCAATCTCAGAACATTATTTCAGGTCTTGTGACAAAATGGTCTTTGCTCGCAGAAGGACAAATGTGTGTTTTTTGCTAGGGACTTGCCCTACCTGGGACATGTACTCAATGCCCAAGGCATACATCCCAGTCCCGAGCACCTTCGTGCCATACAAGACTTGCCTTTGCCGCAGAATTTGAAGCAGCTACAGAGTGTGCTGGGAAAAAAAATGGTTCAAATGGCTCTGAGCACTATGGGACTCAACAGCTGAGGTCATTAGTCCCCTAGAACTTAGAACTAGTTAAACCTAACTAACCCAAGGACATCACAAACATCCATGCCCAAGGCAGGATTCGAACCTGCGACCGTAGCGGTCTTGCGGTTCCAGACTGCAGCGCCTTTAACTGCACGGCCACCTCGGCCGGCTGTGCTGGGAAAAATCAACTATTATCATAACTATGTGCCGCACGCCTCTTCCATTTCAGCTCCGCTTCATCGCTTACGCCGTTAAGGTGTTCCATTCGTCTGGACGATGGAATGCGAACGCGCCTTTCGCCAGTTGAAATCGGCGTTGCTTTCCAATACTTGCCTTACACCATTCGATCCCCGGAAGCCCCTTTTGTTGATGGTGGATGCATCGGATTTCGGGATCGGTGCTGTGCTTGCGCACAAAGATGGATCGCCCTGTTGCCTTGGCGTCCAAATTGCTCTCGTCCGCGCAAAGAAATTATTCACAGATCGAGAAAGAAGCATTGGCTCTCGTATTTGGTGTTACAAAGTTTCATCATTTCTTGTATGGTCGTCACTTTACCATCATCACAGACCACAAACCTTTGACATCGCTTTTTCATCCGAACAAGCCTGTACCTCCATGAACTGCGCAGAAATTCATTCACTGGTCTATTTTCCTCTCGCAGTACCGCTACGATATCTTGTATCGGTCCACTTCTAAGCACGGAAACGCCGATGCGTTGTCCCGTTTGCCTGTTGCTGAGGATAGAGCATTCGATTCCTCCGAACTTGCTTGCATGTTCATTGATGCGGAAACCGATGATGTGGTCGAATCGTTTCCGATTGATTTTCGTCGTGTAGCTACAGCCACAGCTGCTGACCTTGACCTTGCTACCGTTCTGCGTTTTGTTGCTACGCAATGGCCCTTGTCAATGTCACGGATCGGGGACCCGTTGGTTCGCCGATTTTTTGCTCACAAGGAGAGACTTTCTGTTCGACGTGGTGTTTTGCTGTTGCGTTCTGATAATGATCAGTCCAGGGTCGTGGTCCCACGTTCGTTACAGTCCTCTGTCTTACAGCTTCTCCACCAAGGACGTTGGAGTATAGTGAGAACGAAACAACTTGGTCATCAGCACTGTACTTGGTTCGGAATCGATGCCGCGATTACGAATATGTGCTCTTCTTGCATGGTGTGTGCCGAACAACAATCAGCACCACCGCGGAAATTCTTTGCATGGCTAAAAGCCACTTCCCCTTGGCAATGCTTACACATCGATTTTGCTGGTCCATTCTGGAATGCTCGATGGTTGGTTGTGGTAGATTCATTCAGTAATTTTCCTTTTGTCGTCCGGATGTCTTCCACGACGTCATCTGCCACCATCCAAGCGTTATCTGCTATTTTTTGCATTGAAGGTCTTCCACAGACTATTTTTTCCGACAATGGCCCACAATTCATGTCCACAGAATTTCAGTCATTCTGCAAGGCCAATGGTATTCAACATCTGACGTCCGCGTTGTTTTTGCCACAGTCTAACGGTGCCGCTGAACGATTGTTCAGGACTTTCAAGTCACGGATGTTGAAGTTGAAAGAGTCGCATTCTCGGGAGGACGCGTTATTGCTCTTTTTGTCCTCGTATCGCTCTCAGCCCCGAGATGGTCGCTCGCCGGCTGAGTTGCTCCATGGTCGTCATTGTCGAACCTTGATGTCTTTGCTACATCCGCCACATCAGGTTCCTGTGCAGCGGCAGACACCTGCTTTTGCTCCAGGCGACGTTATCTACTATCGTCACTACCGAGGTTCACGGTGTTGGCTCGAAGGGCGCATTCTTCGCTGCCTCGGACGCGCTATGTATCTGGTCTTGGGGGCCTCTGGTGAGGTGCGCCGGCATCTCAACCAGCTGCGCCTCTGTCGTCACATGGGATCTGCCGCTCGCCGTCTGCTTTCAGCGACGGTGCCGTCCGGTCAGCGCCCTGGGGACCCATCTACTGGCTCGCCTTAGCCCCAGGTGTTCCCGACGCTGCCTTCCATTTTGCCCCATGGCGACGCGCCGCCGCCACCGCCGCCACCGTCTGTTCTCCCGCCGGCGACGCCCGCAGTGGACGCTTCGCTGCCGCCGCCGGCCGCCTCCCTGCGTAACGCGCCGCCGATCGCTTCCCGTGACCAATTGTCCTCCGACATGGAACTCTTGCCCTCTCCGGACCATATGTCGTCTTCGCCCATCGGGTGGCCCAATCCGATGGAGGTCGACCCTTCGGCCCCTCCTGTCTCTCTGCGGGCGCATACACCGCATGTTGGCGTGCAGCCTGGAGCAGGTTTCCAGGCGTTTCCTAGCTCCCCGCGGTGCGAATGGCAGGGTGCGGGTGGCACAGCCTCCCCTGTTGTTAGGCTCCCCACCTCGTCGCATACGTCAACATGGGGTCCTCCCCATGGTGGGCGGAAGCCTTATGCCACAACCGTACGCCGATTTGCGGGGGAGGAATGTGGTGTCACCGCCAGACACCACACTTGCTAGGTGGTAGCCTTTAAATCGGCCGCGATCCGCGAGTATACGTCGGACCCGCGTGTCGCCACTATCAGTGATTGCAGACCTAGCGCCGCCACACGGCAGGTCTAGAGAGACTTCCTAGCACTCGCCCAGTTGTACAACCGACTTTGCTAGCGATGGTTCACTGACAAAATACGCTCTCATTTGCCGAGACGATAGTTAACATAGCCTTCAGCTACGTCATTTGCTACGACCTAGCAAGGCGCCAGTACCAGTTACTATTGACACTTTAATAATGTACCGTCAAGACCTACGTTCACCATTATTGGTTTAGAGTTAAGTATTCCACCAGCTACGTCCGTTTTTTTCTAAATTCTAATTTCCTTGTCCTGTTCCAGACCTCACGCCAGCCTGCGTGAGCTAAAATGCATGCCTTTCGGCTTCCTCTAGTAAAACGGTGTTGGCTCTCCTGCCAAACACAACAACAAAACACTCGTAGGTCGTAAAACATCTTAACGATCTTTCTACATACGAGTGAGTGAAACAAAATCATGTACAAAGAAAAGTGAATGATGTTTTTTGTTCATTTGTCTGGGCCTTACCAGGCGTTCATAATTAATGCCTTTGCCGATGCTTCTGTCATTATCGCTGTTTCGTTCATTTTTTTAAAATAAATTTTAACTTTACCATATCCATGGGGTGTTTCACCATGTACCTAAACAAGTAATAAAGTGACTGTAATTCTTATCTTGAGAATAAATTACAGCAGAATGACCGATCTTGGAGATAGTGCCGCCAGACCTCGCCAGATCACGAGACCATCGAAAGCTCTAGAGTTACACAGAATCATGACCGCAATTTTTTTATTTTGTTATTAGTTTTCGTTGTTACATGTGACCTGCAACACAGAAGATTTTTCAGTTCGTATTTCACAGTTATGTTTATAGTTGTACAAACCCTGGTTAAGCTCTATTGCCGAAATAGCGCGAAAAACTTGTTGCACGAACCCGGAATAACGCCTAACTGGCGAATAGACTCGGACTAACTTAACCGAAGGTTTTTGGCTGGTTAGAGAGCTTAACCGGGCAATAAGTTTTCAAGATGGCAGGAACAGTCACAGAAGGAGTTGCAGACAACAATAATGAGATTTTGTCCCAACTGTTCAAGCGAATGAGGAAGGAGAAAAAAATGAACTGACATCTATTTCGAATTCATATCCAGATTTCGCTTAGCAAAGGACGCCGTACTTTGTCTTTGCAATGTTGCATGTGAGAAATTGGACCATATGACGGACAGGCGGTATCATTTCCCTGTTTTCTAAAATAATACTGTTTATTTGTAGTAGTAGGCATTTGGTTTCAGTACTTCGTGAATTCCGCCATCTTATATATGCAGACCAGGCACATTAAAATAACGATTTGTGCCAAAATAGTCTTATTTATCTGTCGTTTGTTACAGTTTTTGCGGTAATGGAAAGGACTGTTTTGTTTTATTTACCAGTGCCTTAATAGATATAACGAAATCGAAGAATCACACCAGTTATGGGTACTATTTATATTAAAAGCTGTTTCAGTTTTAGACAAAAACATTGATTTTTTATGTAACAAAACAGTTTGATAAAACGATAGTGTTCCAGTTTCATTCAGACATTACCTCAATAGCAGAAAGTGTATTTCCACTCTGCTTTCTTTTAGGAATGACTTCTTGTATAACTGATATAACGTAATATTTGCGACAGTTCCCAAAAGATGTTGCTTGACGATATTTAGTCTAATTTTAAATCACCAAGAACACGCGCCACTTGGCCTGCTTAAGACTTCTTTATTCACTTTACCAAGCAGCTACCCCAGAATCATCACATCTTTGCTGCCAAAGAATAAACAAAAATTTTTTTAAAGATATAACATCATGTTATCAGTAGTGAACTATAACTATTACCAGTCTTGGCACCTTCATAAAATACAAAAATTCCATTTAGATTTCATCACTGTTGCCTTTACACTACTCCCCCACCAGTAACATGGTTACGAATTAATACATGAAAATGAAGGAATTTTCTTAAAAAAAATTCAGAACAACATTAACATAAAACAATAAAAACATATTGGAATGATAAAAGATATGATACAAAATAATTACAAAAACTTTTTGCAATGTCTCCACAGAGACAACTGCTCTAAGAATCGAAGTGGGAGCCTTATAATTAGTCCTGACTTCGATACTCTGATATTTTGAGATGGTTCCTCTGTGGGATGTTGTGGCTCAGTGTCCTTGGAAAAGTTTGGAAGTTGCTTCTCTGATTCCCATTTTTCATGCAGGAGATAAGTTGTTTAAGTCTGTCCACTAACACATTTATGTGTTTGCACTTCCTTTTAATAGTGAAATATTTTTCATGTCATGAAATGACAGGAAAGGGAGCATCATATGTAGGTTTTAATGGTTTCCTAACCCTGTCACATCTCGGGAAAACATGGGAACAGGTTTGCAGATCTTTTGGGACAAATACTGATCTTGATTTGCTTTGTGTAGGCCTACTAGGTTTCAGATGAAGCATTTGCTTTTGCAAATTAGATGGAAATGAATCAAGGTCAATCTTTGTAGTGGGCTCTTCATAAAATTCACCAGGAAGTCTTCTAGTTTTTCCATATACCATCTGTGCAATGGAATGGTTCGATGTTTCTCGCACTGCAGTGCGCAACCCCAATAGAACAGTAGGCAGAATTTCTGTCCAATTGGAACTGTTATGGGCCTTGATTGCAGACTTCAGAGTTCTATGTAGTCGCTCAATTTTACCATTGCATTGAGGATGATATGGCGTTGTGTGCTGAATTCTCATTCCGCATACTATGCCCAAATTATTAAACAACTGCGATCTAAACTGTGATCCTTGGTCAGTGATTACCTGTGATGGTACACCAAATCTTGCAATTCAGTGCTGGTAGTAGGCTGTTGCCACTTTTTCAGCTGAAATATCTTCAAGTGGTATGACTTCCATCCAAGATGTGAAACAGTCAATACAAGTTAAAGAATAAGTCATGCCATTAGAAGGAGGAAAAAGTCCGATGAGGTCAGTGTGTGCAACACTGAAACGTTCATCAGGTTCTTCAAACTTCTCTAGCGGTGATTTTGTGTGCCGAATGACCTTGATTAGATTAGATTAGATTAGATTAATACTAGGTCCATGGATCATGAATACGACATTTTGTAATGATGTGGAACGAGTCAAATTTTCCAATACATGACATAATTAAGTTAATTTAACAACATGATTAAGTTAATATAACAACTTTTCTTGTTTTTTTTTTAATTTTTTTAAATTTATATCTAAAATTTCTTCTATGGAGTAGAAGGAGTTGTCATTCAGAAATTCTTTTAATTCCTTCTTAAATACTTGTTGGTTATCTGTCAGACTTTTGATACTATTTGGTAAGTGACCAAAGATTTTATTGGCAGTATAATTCACCCCTTTCTGTGCCAAAGTTACATTTAATCTTGAATAGTGAAGATCATCCTTTCTCCTAGTATTGTAGTTATGCACACTGCTAAGCCTTTTGAATTGGGTTTGGTTGTTAATAACAAATTTCATAAGAGAGTATATATACTGGGAAGCTACTGTGAATATCCCTAGATCCTTAAATAAATGTCTGCAGGATGATCTTGGGTGGACTCCAGCTATTATTCTGATTACACACTTTTGTGCAATAAATACTTTATTCCTCAGTGATGAATTACCCCAAAATATGATGCCATATGCAAGCAATGAGTGAAAATAGGCGTAGTAAGATAATTTACTAAGATGTTTAACACAAAAATTTGCAATGACCCTTATTGCATAGGTAGCTGAACTCAAACGTTTCAGCAGATCATTAATGTGTTTCTTCCAATTTAATCTCTCATCAATGGACACACTTAAAAATTTTGAATATTCTACCTTAGCTATATGCTTCTGATTAAGGTCTATGAGGTGCGGCTAGAAAAAAACCGGACTGATGCTGTAAAAACATTTATTTACAATTATTTACAATTTCATGTTATCTCCTTCAATGTACTCTCCTCCTCGGTCTCTACACCGCTCCATACGAATTTTCCACTCTTCATACCAATGCTGCAGATCATTTTCGGTAAGTCCATACATTACTTCCGTCGCTTTTTCTTTTACTGCTTCAACAGTCTCAAATCTAGTTCCTTTCAAAGCTGACTTGACTTTAGGGAAAAGAAAAAAGTCACAGGGGGCCAAATCAGGTGAGTAGGGTGGATGATCTAAGATGGGAATGTTGTGTTTTGCCAAAAACGTCTTCACTGACAACGCACTGTGAGCTGGGGCATTGTCTTGGTGAAGGATCCATGACTTTTTTCTCCACAAATCGTTCCGTTTTCTCCGTACTCGCTCACGTAGGGTAGCCAGGACGCTAATGTAGTAATGCTGATTCACTGTTTGTCCCTTTGGTACCCAATCAATGTGCACAATCCCTTTGATGTCAAAAAAAAACAATCATCTTTGCCTTGAATTTCGATTTTGACATTCGTGCTTTTTTTTGTCGTGGAGAACCAGGAGTTTTCCAATGCACCGATTGGCGTTTAGTTTCGGGATCGTAAGTAAATAACCACGATTCATCGCAAGTAATAACATTTTGTAAGAAGGTGGGATCACTTCCAATGTTTTCCAGGATGTCAGAACAAATCATTCTTCAGCGTTCCTTCTGTTCAATTATGAGACACTTTGGAACCATTTTTGAACACACTTTGTTCATGTTGAAACTTTCATGAAGAATCTGCCTAACACTTTCCTTGTCAACTCCTGTTAACTCAGACACTGCTCTGATTTTTAAACGGCGATCTTGTCGAACAAGTTTACCGATTTTTTCAATGTTTGCATCAGTTTTTGCTGACAATGGTCTGCCAGTGCGAGTGTCATCACTGGTGTCTTCGCGGCCATCTTTAAATCGTTTAAACCACTCAAACACTTGTGTTCACGATAAACAATCATCGCCGTACACTTGTTGTAACATTACAAACGTTTCACTTGCAGATTTTCCTAGTTTGAAACAAAATTTGATGTTAACACGCTGTTCTTTCTGTACACTCAACATTTTCCGACGCACAGACAAATCGTCAACTACTTAAAACAGACGCCACGGGCAGACTGCGTGCAGGAGGCAAATGAAACTCGAGCAGTAGGCGGAGCGAGAGTCACGTGACAGGCCACGCGACTTTCAGCCTTATTGCATTCGTTTTATTGTTTCACCAGTACTAGTCCGGTTTTTTTCTAGCCACACCTCGTATATTTATTAATGGCATCATACCATTTACTGTACAGAACTGTATGTACTGTGTCTTATCAAAATTCAGTGAGAGTCCATTTACAAGGAACCACTTAGTAATTTTCTGAAAGACATTATTGACAATTTCATCAGTTAATTCTTGTTTGTCAGGTGTGATTACTATACTTGTATCATCAGCAAAGAGAACTAACTTTGCCTCTTCATGAATATAGAATGGCAAGTCATTAATATATATTAAGAGCAACAAAGGACCCAAGACCGACCCTTGTGGAACCCCATTCTTGATAGTTCCCCAGTGTGAGGAATGTGCTGATCTTTGCATATTATGAGACCTGCTTATTTCAACTTTCTGCACTCTTCCACTTAGGTATGAATTAAACCATTTGTGCACTGTCCCAATCATGCCACAATACTTGAGCTTCTCTAGCAGAATTTCATGATTTACACAATCAAAAGCCTTTAAGAGATAACAAAAAATCCCAATGGGCGGTGTTCGGTTATTCAGATCATTCAAAATTTGATTGGTGAAAGCATATATGGCATTTTCTGTTGAAAAACCTTTCTGGAAACCGAACTGACATTTTGTTAGTACTTCATTTTTACACATATGTGAAGCTACTCTTGAATACATTAGTTTCTCAAAAATTTTGGATAAAGCTGTTAGAAGGGAGATTGGACGATAATTGTTGACATCAGATCTATCCCCTTTTTTATGCAAAGGTATAACAATAGCATATTTCAGTCTATCAGGGAAAATGCCTTGTTCCAGAGAGCTATTACACAGGTGGCCAAGAATCTTACTTATCTGTTGAGAACAAGCTTTTAGTATTTTGCTGGAAATGCCATCAATTCCATGTGAGTTTTTGCTTTTAAGCAAGTTTATTATTTTCCTAATTTCAGAGGGAGAAGTGGGTGAGATTTCAATTGTATCAAATTGCATAGGTATGGCCTCTTCCATGAACAGCCTAGCATCTTCTAATGACCACCTGGATCCTACTATATCCACAACATTTAGAAAATGATTATTAAAAATATTTTCAACTTCTGACTTTTTGTTCGTAGAGTTTTCATTCAATTTGATGGTAATACTGTCTTCCTGTGCTCTTGGTTGACCTGTTTCTCTGTTAATAATATTCCAAATTGTTTTAATTTTATTTTCAGAGTTGCTGATTTCAGACATGATACACATACTTCTGGATTTTTTAATAACTTTTCTTAATATAGCACAGTAGTTTTTATAATGTTTGATAGTTTCTGGGTCATTACTCTTTCTTGCTGTCAGATACATTTCCCTTTTCTGGTTACAAGATATTTTTATACCCTTAGTAAGCCATGGTTTGTTACATGGTTTCTTATGAGTATATTTAACTATTTTCTTGCGGAAGCAGTTTACAAATGCATTTACAAAAGTGTCATGAAATAAATTATATTTTAAATTGGCATCAGGTTCACGGTATACCTCATCCCAGTCTAACTGCTGTAGGCTTTCCCTGAAATTTGCAATTGTTAAATCATTGACTGAACGTACTACTTTGGAGGACTGTTTAGTACTGCTGAATGGAGCTATGTCATAAATTGTAACTAGCTGTGCACCATGATCAGAAAGACCATTCTCAACAGGCTGAGCATTTATCTGGTTAAACTTATCTTGGTCTATAAAGAAGTTATCTATCAGTGAGCTGCTATCCTTTACCACCCGAGTGGGGAAATCAATAATGGGTGTCAAATTGAAACAACTGAGTAATACTTCAAGGTCATTTTTCCTATTACCTTCTTTCAGAGAATCTACATTGAAGTCCCCACAAATAATAATTTGCTTCCCCCTGTCTGACAGATAGCACAACAAGGAGTCCAAACTTTTCAGAAATAGATGAAAATTTCCCGATGGGGACCTATATAGTTACAATTATAAATGTGCCTTTATTTAATTTAAGCTCACAGGCACGTGCTTCTATATGTTTCTCTACACAAAACTTTTTTGTTTCTATACTTTTTGCACAATGATACGAGGGCAGTTCAATAAGTAATGCAACACATTTTTTTTCTG
The DNA here is from genome assembly GCF_021461395.2 of Schistocerca americana. Taxonomy (NCBI): domain Eukaryota; kingdom Metazoa; phylum Arthropoda; class Insecta; order Orthoptera; family Acrididae; genus Schistocerca; species Schistocerca americana. Next base: position 614,945,586 of record NC_060120.1, read on the forward strand.
AAACAGGGGTTGTTTTATTCAGCATTGAAATACACCAGGTTATTCCCCAATCTTTTAGCTACACAACACTATTTTTCAAAGTAATCTCCATTCAATGCTACGGCCTTACGCCACCTTGAAATGAGGGCCTGTATGCCTGCACGGTACCATTCCACTAGTCGATGTCGGAGCCAACGTCGTACTGCATCAATAACTTCTTCATCATCTGCGTAGTGCCTCCCACGGATTGCGTCGTTCATTGGGCCAAACATATGGAAATTCGACGGTGCGAGATCGGGGCTGTAGGGTGCATGAGGAAGAACAGTCCACTGAAGTTTTGTGAGCTCCTCTCGGGTGCGAAGACTTGTGTGAGGTCTTGCGTTGTCATGAAGAAGGAGAAGTTCGTTCTGATTTTTGTGCCTACGAACACGCTGAAGTCGTTTCTTCAATTTCTGAAGAGTAGCACAATACACTTCAGAGTTGATCGTTTGACCATGGGGAAGGACATCGAACAGAATAACCCCTTCAGCGTCCCAGAAGACTGTAACCATGACTTTACCGGCTGAGGGTATGGCTTTAAACTTTTTCTTCGTAGGGGAGTGGGTGTGGCGCCACTCCATTGATTGCCGTTTTGTTTCAGGTTCGAAGTGATGAACCCATGTTTCATCGCCTGTAACAATCTTTGACAAGAAATTGTCACCCTCAGCCACATGACAAGTAAGCAATTCCGCACACATGGTTCTCCTTTGCTCTTTATGGTGTTCGGTTAGACAATGAGGGACCCACCGGGAACAAACCTTTGAATATCCCAACTGGTGAACAATTGTGACAGCACTACCAACAGAGATGTCAAGTTGAGCACTGAGTTGTTTGATGGTGATCCGTCGATCATCTCGAACGAGTGTGTTCGCACGCTCCGCCATTGCAGGAGTCACAGCTGTGCACGGCCGGCCCGCACGCGGGAGATCAGACAGTCTTGCTTGACCTGGCGGCGATGATGACACACGCTTTGCCCAACGACTCACCGTGCTTTTATCCACTGCCAGATCACCATAGACATTCTGCAAGCGCCTATGAATATCTGAGATGCCCTGGTTTTCCGCCAAAAGAAACTCGATCACTGCCCGTTGTTTGCAACGCACATCCGTTACAGACGCCATTTTAACAGCTCCGTACAGCGCTGCCACCTGTCGGAAGTCAATGAAACTATACGAGACGAAGCGGGAATGTTTGAAAATATTCCACAAGAAATTTCCGGTTTTTTCAACCAAAATTGGCCGAGAAAAAAGATGTGTTGCATTAGTTATTGAACTGCCCTCGTAACTTTTGACATATATGGCAATTCCTCCTTTCTCCATATTTTCTCTCATTACATGTGCAGAGAGCTTATATCCATTTACATTTACCTTATCCATATCAGTAACAATGTGATGCTCAGACAGGCATAGTATATCTATTTCATCCTCAGCTTCTAAATCTTCTCAACAAAGCAGAAGCTCATCTATTTTATTCTTTAAACTCCCAATATTTTGATGAAATATACTTACATTATTTTTAATTATACTTTTATGAGAACCTTTCCTTATTCTAACATTTGCGGTACTCTCCTGTCTGAGTTTCTCATTGTGCTTAGGCCTAGTTCCTATACCAGTGGTCACATGGTGTTCAGAGAGGCAGATTATGTCAACTGGGTTGGGTGACTTTAATTCATCAATGCAACTACCTAGGACTGAGATACAAAGTGGTGGAGATCAAATTTCTGGTGACTGGTGAAAATTTATAATTGACAGCTGTGATTGGTGATCCAATGTGCTAGAATTGTGCTGTTTAATTTCTTGCGTAAACTGAAGATTTGTTTCAATCCTGACCTCTCGTAGAACTTGACATCTTTCTGTCTTACCTATCCTAAAAAAGGTGCTGCTCCAACACCTCTAACCACTGGTATTTTACCATTCATGGCAATGCCTCCCCCCCTTAAATTTCCTGCTATTGCCCCAGTCAGTTTACCCTTCCCTTTCCTGTTGAGATGTAGGCCGTGCCTGGTATAGTCCCACCTACTGAGAGAATCAATATGAGCCCCCGCACCTGACCCAAGCAGCCGTTCCAACTCCAAATTGACTCTCCCAACAGAAGAGTTTAAATGAGGCCGGTCATGGCGTCTCAGGACAGATACAAATTCAATATTGGTGTGTCTCGATGCCGACGCAATCTTTACCAGGTCACACTCTATACTGTACCCAGGATCTCTGTCAATACTGTTCCCTGGCCCTCCCACAATAACCACGGTGTCTTCCCTGGTAAATCTTTTACAGAGTGAACCTAAATCCTCTGACACCTGATCCAGTCTAGCACTTGGTTTGGAAAAAATTGTGACCTGGTATTCTGGTCCTAATTCCTCCTGCAGAAGTTGGCCTACTCCTCTGGCATGAGAACTGCCTAACAACAAAACTTTCTTCCTTTTCGATGACTTTCCTACATTCTTTTTTAATTTCCTATTGAAAGTTTGTTGTGTCCTGCCCTTCTTGAGGGTCATCAGTTTCTAACTGAAGCAACAGGTCAAACATATTTTTGAAATTCACCACAAAACTGTCAGACTTAGTTCTAGGCCTGTTCCTTCTGTTACCTGTTGGCACTTCCCACCTCTCTTTGCCCTTCTCCCTCCTTAACCTGTCCAGATCTTCCCTAGCCTGATCTAGCTCAGCCTGAAGGGCAGCAATTTTCCCCGCCTGTTCCTCTATCTTCCTATCTCTGCTGAAAATCCTACATAACCACTGATGAGCCTGATCCACTTTCCCGACACCCACGCCGCTGCAGTCCCCCCAATGAAAAAAACTACTGCATCCATCACACCAAACCCCGGAACTAACAATTCTACAGCAAGTCAGGCACTTCTCACTGATGGTAAAAATAATACTTTAGCTAGAATAAATCAATTAAATTACCGAAAATCAAAAAAGACGTTACAAGAATTAAGCCTATTCACAAATGTATATAAGCAAGTTTCTGATTTAAAAGTCCGCTGTTTTTCTGAGATCTGTATTAATACAATGAAGGTATACGCTATTTATTATATATTTCACTCGATGGAATGAAAAAAGGACAATTAAACGAGATACTTTAAGTTTGATTCTCCAAAAACGTTACGAGAATTAGGCCTATAAACAAATGTATATAAGCTGTTTTTCTGAAATCTGTATTAAAACAATGAAGTTATACGCTATTTACGGTAGTTTACTTATTTGTTACCGAGAAACTAGTCAAATTACCGTGAAACAAGAAACAAACACGTTTACAAAATTTAGGCCTAAACGCGTCTTTGTGAGGTTACGATCTTTTCTTGTTTTCTGAAAAAATTCGCAAAGAAAACTGAAACCTTTAACAGCAAGACTAAACGATACACTAATGCACGTATTTAATTTGTTGTCGGTGTTAAACTAAATTATATTCCTGTGTAAATCACTTAACTTTCTGGAAATAGTTTCTGGCGTCACTTACACAGGATTTAGTCCACTGAAGCACATCACTTTTGATGTTTCACCAAATGGCTCTCCTACTCAACAGTTTCACTGTTGTCTTTATGCCAGGATGAGCTAAACCATGAAAATGAAGAAATATTTGATAACGAAAAGGTCGAGGAATACAAGATCTGATATTTGCAGTGGATGTGTCACACCACAATGTTTTCTCTGATGGAAGTTGATATGACTTGAAGTTTAAGGAGTTGTTCCCTGTTCGGAGTTGCTGTAGTTCTTGATCTTGTTGCTAGTTTTTGGCAATTTCATCATAGTCCAGTATTACTACTTCATCAACTCTGGATAGGGCATCTACAGCAATATTGTCATGGCCACTGACATGACGAATATCGGTCGAAAATTGTGAAATGTACTGCAACTGTCTCATCTGTCGAGGAGATGCCTTATCATTGTTTTGCTTGAAAGCAAATGTGAGTGGCTTATGATCAGTGAAGATTATGAAGTCTCTTCCTTCCAGTAAATGCTTAAACTTTTTTACAGAAAGGTAAACTCCCAATAATTCTCGGTCATAGGTACTGTAACCCTTCTGTGATTTACTCAGTTAGTGTGAAAAGAATGCAACAGGTCTCCAATTTCCATTTTCCAGTTGCTGGAGCACAGAACCAACAGCAATATCTGATGCATCTGTACATAATGCTAGGGGTAAATCTGAGTTAGGAAAAGCCAATAATGCAGCATTTACTATATCTTGTTTAGAGTTCTCAAACATTTTCTTTGCTTCTTCAGTCCACTGAATTTGTATATTATCCTTCTTTCTTGCTCCCTTAAGATAGTCATGCAAAACAGCTTGAGTCTGTGCTGCATCTTTAAGGTAGCGACGGTAGTAGTCGACAATGCCAAGAAATCTGTGGAGCTCATGCAGTTTGTCAGGTAAGTTATACTCTAAAATTGATTGCACCTTCTCAGGTAGTGGACGGGATCCTTCTAATGTTATCCAGTAGCCCAGGAATGCAATTTCATTTACTCCAAATGTTGATTTTGATATGTTGATTTGAAGTCCATAATTTGACAATCGCTCCAGCACTAGTTTCAGGTGTGTTCGGTGTTCTTCAATAGTGGATGAGGCGATTAAAATGTCATCGAGGTAAGGAAACACAAAATCTAACCCAAACATAACATCATTAATGAATCGCTGGAATGTTGAAAGTGCATTCCACAGGCCAAGGCTCATGACATTGATTTCATACATTCCAAATGGTGTGATTACAGCTGTTTTGTGCTTATATTCTTCAGCAATAGGTATTTGATAATAGGCCTTAAGGAGATCGATTTTAGAAAATATGTTTTTGCCTTGAAGAATACAATGGAAATCTTCTGTTCTAGGTACAGGATAATGTTCTGGAATTGTTCTTTCATTTAATCGTCTATAATCTCCACAAGGATGTACTGAGCCATCCTTCTTAGGTACAATATGGAGAGGACTTGCCCAAGCAGACTTAGATGGTCTAATGATGCCATTGTCTAACATGAATTTAAATTCTTGTTTTGCCGTCGCCATGTGCTTTGGGTCTAAATGTTTGCGCTAGAAAACACAGGCGGGCCTTCAGTGGTAACATAGTGTTTCACATCACGTTTAATTTCGCTAGGTACCAAATTAGGTTTAGCTATGTCTGGATAATGTACCAGTAGATCTGTAAATTTTGTGTTTTGGCTCATGGTGCTCAGGACGTTTTCCTATGAGATTTACATAACTTTACCCTCAGCATTGAGATTGGTTACATCATCTATTAATCTTTTATTATGGACATCTACTAATAATTGAAATTTATTCAAAAAATCGGCACCCAGTATAGCTTTATTGATCTTTGCAACTATAAATGGCCATTGAAATTGACGTCGCAGTCCCAGATCAATAGTACGAAGTTCGATTCTGTTGTAGGAATTTCGGTACCATTTACAGCATAAAATTTATATGGTGACTCACCATTAACATTTGCGTGAGCGGAAATTACAGAAACTTCCGTCCCACTGTCGACTAAAAATTGCAATAAGCGGGTTTTGCGGCATTTCCCAAAATATGTGGCTTGACGATATTTAGTCTAATTTTAAATCACCAAGAACACACACCAATTGGCCTGCTTAAGACTTCTTTATTCACTTCACTCAGCAGCTATCCCAGAATCATCACATCTTTGCTACCAAAGAATAAACAAAAAAATTTAAAGATATTACATCATGTTATCAGTAATGAACTATACTACTAACGGTCTTGGCAACTTCATAATATATAAAAATTCCATTTAGATTTCATCACTTTATACTTGTAAACATCATAGATGTGTCAGAATAACTTTTGCCTTTTAGTGAAAATATTAGTATTACTGGTCCGTTAATGCCTCAGATGAACAACATTATCCCATCTACCATTATTCACTGAAGCCTGTGAACTATATGTGGTTACCTAAGCTGAGATTAATACAGTAAGAGTAACATAAAAGTTAGTACTTTAAAAATGGTGATACCTCCTCAACTACAGAACATCGCTATTGTGTTTCTCAGTTATTAGTATTATCCACATAATCCCATCCATATTTATCATAAAATAACAGCTATATTTGTATGATATAGAAGCTGAACAAGAATCTTGTAAACGAAAGTTGTAGCATGTGGAAAGAGTTTCTGGAATGCTATGTTTTTAACTGTCTTTGAGTATCAAGTTATTTTCAGTGTCCTCCTTTATTTCAGATTCTAGCTAGCTGAAGCTAACTTAAACTGAAACATCTTGTATTGCACATCAGTGAAGGATCTTTTTCCTGAAACTGATGGCTTATTATGGCTATTTAATGTAAAAAAAGTATGATAGTATACTAATGTCCAGAGTTCACACATCCACATCTATAATGGAAGATATTGGTCACTTTTATCTCCCATTGCGACAACAACTTTCCATCTTTTAGTGAATGTTTCAGACCAAAAAAATTATTCATCACCTAGAATTATTCCCATAAACAAATAAATTTATGTTCATACTTACACTAGGTTTAACACAGTAAAATTAACAGTAAAGTCAGTCTTTTTAAGAAAGCTGTAGGATATAGCTGTTGTGTTCTCAGTTATTAGTATTATACACAAAACCACATCCACATTTATCATAAAGTGATTCTTATCTGAGTTTCATAAGCATCTAGGTACTTGTCATTCAGCTGACAGGAAATCTTTAGTTAATGAATCTACATAATCATAACAGTGGGAGGAATGGCTAGCAAATTATGTTCTTAAATTTCACTTGAATTGTCAAACAAATTGTCTCATATCATTCTTTCCCTTTCTTCCAGGACTGACTGTTCTGCAAATGATGCAGCTACTACTGACACTGAAATATTTTGTCTCTGGTGATTTCTTCTGTCCATTGGAGACTTCATTGGTATTGGCAAGGGGACAACCAGCAGAACTACTGAAAGGAGGTGTATGGCACTGGACAACATCTAAAAGAGACAGTTTTGTTAATTTTTTGTCCTCTACTGTAATTAAGTGAAAATAAAATAAATACATGTATATGGTATAACATACTTTGCTTCTGAAATCAGTTGTTTAATATGTATTTTCTGACCCTAATTTTGAACTTTATGCTCTTTTTTAATCAATACAGTTTTTCCTCCTTTCTCTAGCCCTTGTCATGCTACTGTTGAAGCAACACCATTTGCAATATATGTTAGTCTGTGGTCAGTTTTAGAATAACTATGCTGGGAGGCAGCCCAAGAGCCAACACAAAGAGCATGAATTGGCATGAAGTATACTTAATGAGAGATAATTACTACTTGCAGATTTTGTATTAAAGCATGAATTCTTGTTGAAATTAAACTGATGCCATGAACAGCCTTCCTCAAAGCACAAGAAAAATACAATGCAATGTACAAATACTGAAGTCACAAAAAAATGAATAATGTATATAAGATAATTTTACTTTCCCTGTCCATGGAGATTTATAGGACATCTGATTTTGCAGCAAATTGGGTGTGTAACAAAAAGTCAGTTGTTCGATTATTACACATATATATTTAATAGAAGTCACTGATAGGTTACACTGATATCATTAATTTACCCCCAGTTCTCTGTGGTTGCGGATCATGCAGTCCAGCCACAAAATCTTGATGATTATCACATATATATTTTAAAATGTCTTGCAGGATGAAAGAACTTACAGCCTCTTCTTATGCTTGTAGGCAAAAGTCATGCTTATGAACGAATATATCTTTTACTACACCCATTGTTGATGCACGAGAAAAAATTAAATGTCCTGTTTATTTCAGATTTAAACATAAGTACTCTCAAGCTAGATACAAACAAAAGTTGTTAAAAAAGTTGAATATTCCCTGACATTGCTCTTCTGTTACAAGGATAAGTTTACGAGCCCATCTCTGCCATCCTCTGTGGCAGCACACAAATTTCTTATTATTAATGAGGAAAAGAAAATATTCATAAAAATTAATAATGAGAAAAAATAAAAAGGTATGATATTGGGAACTAGTTGTTTAGGTATTACACAACTGCCCCCCACTGTGCACTGACATTGTACGGAGGTGTCCAGTGTTAGGCAGTATCATATGATTAATTGGTTGCTATCTATTACTGATGTGACAGGTCAAAGCCCTTTATTTCTCGGTCTTTTAGATAGACTTACATCATGTTAAGTGGAGAAGTTAGCTTTACCTAATTATATGTACAAATACAAATACAAATAATTAAAAGGAAAACAAATGATAAAAAGGGGCACAAGTATCAAATACTGTGTCTATTCAACAATGCTTAGTTTAGTCAAGTCTCTTTAATTATTGCGCCCATGCACATGACAAGTAGCTGGCGGCCTGCCACTGGGACTTAAACGGTTGTGTCCTCACTGAATAGTTTTAACTCATGCATGTCCACTGCATGTGGAGTGAAACAGCGAAATTGTCGTGTGTTGCGCTGTGGATCCCTCCACAAATATTTGTGCACATCTTGGAAATGGTGTGCAAGCGTGTAGTAATTTCGATGCTGTGACAGAAGACCTCCAACTTCATTGTCCGGGAGTATTGTTTACCCATAGTAATATGCTTATTCAGCAGAGAGCAAATCCGTCGATCAGCACTTGCTGATAAGGGTAGTTCCTTATAAAGCACTTCTCCATTTATTCAAAGCTTAGTGTAGTTTAGTAAAAAATTTTGTAGGTTAGCACACATGTACTAAGTGTCAACACATTTCACTTTTGAAAAAAAAATCCCTTTTACACAGGTGCCTTGCCAAATTGCTATCCAACTCTATTAATCACTTATTTTGCATAAAGTGTCTGTTTTCATATGTTGTTACTCTTTAAACAAATCGTTTTTACATAGTTACAATTTTAATACATCCATATATTACATATTATTGCTGACATTCCATTCACACTTACTTCTTATTGAGTTTCACTTTGGGAATATTTAAAACACTGTATTAGCTTTGATTATTTTCGCAAACACTCATATCAGTTTAGTTTGTAACTAATAGATTCATTTACATTCATATTATAGAATAAACATGTCTAAAGTCAGTTACATTTTCATCCTTATATACATATATACATCCATATGTTCATGCACCCCTCATGAGCCATGGACCTTGCCGCTGGTGGGGAGGCTTGCATCCCTGAGTGATACAGATAGCTGTACCATAGGTGCAACCACGATGGAGGGGTATCTGTTGAGAGGTCAGACAAATGTGCGGTTCCTGAGGAGAGACAGCAGCCTTTTCAATAGTTGCAGGGGCAACAGTCTAGATGATTGACTGAACTGGCCTTGTAACATTCACCAAAATAGCCTTGCTACACTGGTACTGCAAATGGCTGAAAGCAAGGGAAAACTAGGGCTGTAATTTTTTCCGAGGGCATGCAGCTTTACTGTATGGTTAAATGATGATGGCGTGCTCTTGGGAAAAATATTCCAGAGGTAAAATAGTTCCCCATTTGGATCTCTGGGAGGGGACTACTCAGGAGTGTGTCGTTATCAGGAGAAAGAAAACTGGCATTATACGTATCAGAGTGTGGAATGTCAGATCCCTTAATTGGACAGGTAGGTTAGAAAATTTAAAAAGGGAAATGGATAGGTTAAAGTTAGATATAGTGGGAATTAGTGAAGTTCGGTGGCAGGAGGAGCAAGACATCTGGTCAGCTGAACACAGAGTTATAAATACAAAATCAAATAGGGGTAGTGCAGGAGTAGGTTTAATAATGAATAAAAAGTTGGAGCACAGGTAAGCTACTATGAACAGCATAGTGAACACATTATTTTAGCCAAGATAGACACAAAGCCCACACCTACCACAGTAGTACAAGACTGCCAACTAGCTCTGCAGACGACAAAGAGATTCAAGAAATGTGTGATGAGATAAAAGAAATTATTCAGATAGTGAAGGGAGACGAAAATTTAATAGTCTTGGGGGGACTGGAATTCGATAGGAGGAAAAGAAGCAGAAGGAAAAGTAGTAGGTGAATATGGCATGTGGGTAAGGAATGAAAGAGGAAGCTGCCTGGTAGGATTTTGCACAAGATGCCTGGAGATACTGGAAAACTTCAGATAGATTATATAATGGTAAGACAGAGATTTAGGAACCAGATTTTAAATTGTAAGACATGTCCAGGGGCAGGTGTAGACTCTGACCACAATACAATAGATTAAAACTGAAGAAACTGCAAAAAGGTGGGAATTTAAGGAGATGGGACCTGGATAAACTGACTAAACCAGATGTTGTACAGAGTTTCAGGGAGAGCACACGGGAATAACTGACAGGAATGGGGGAAATAAATACAGTAGAAGAAGAATGGGTAGCTCTGAGGGATGAAGTAGTGAAGGCACCAGAGGATCAAGTAGGTAAAAAGACGACGGCTAGTGGAAATCCTTGGGTAACAGAACAGATATTGAATGTAATTGATGAAAGGGGAAAATATAAAAATGCAGTAAATGAAGCAGGCAAAAAGGAATACAAACGTGTCGAAAATGAGATCAGCAAGAAGTGCTAAATGGCTAATCAGGGATGGCTAGAGGACAAATATAAGGATGTAGAGGCATATATCACTACGGGTAAGATAGATACTGCCTAAAGAAAAATTAAAGAGACCTTTCGAGAAAAGAGAACCCCTTTATGAATATCAAGAGCTCAGATGGTAATGCAGTTGTTAGCAAAAAAGGGAAAGTACAAAGATGGAAATAGTACATAGAGGATCTATACAAGGACGATGTACTTGAGGACAATATTATGGGAACAGAAGAGGGCGTCGATGAAGATGAAGTGGGAGACACGATACTGCGTGAAGAGTTTGACAGAGCACTGAGAGACCTAAGTCGAAACAATACTCCAGGAGTAGACAACATTCCATTAGAACTACCTGTACTGATAGCCTGACAAAACTCTACCATCTGGTCAGCAAGATATATGAGAGTGGCGAAATTCCTTCAGACTTCAAGAAGAGTATAATAATTCCAATCTCAAAGAAAGCAGGTGTTGACAGATGTGAAAATAACCGAACTATCAGATTAATAAGTCATGGCTACAAAATACAAATACGAATTCTTTACAGACGAATAGAAGAACTGGTAGAAGCCGACCTTGGGGTGGATCATTTTGGATTTTGTAGAAATGCTTGAACATGTGAGGCGATAATGACCCTACGACTTATCTTAGAAGCTAGGTTAAGGAAAGGCATACCTACGTTTCTAGCATTTGACGACTTAGAGACAGCTTTTGAGAATGTTGATTGGAACACTCTCTTTCAAATTCCAAATATGCCAGGCGTCAAATACAGGGAGCAAAAGCTATTTACCATGTGTACAGATACCAGGTGGCAATTATAAGTGCCGAGGGGCATGAAAGGGAAGCAGTGGTTGGGAAGGGAGTGAGACAGGGTTGTAACATATCCCTGACGTTATTCAATCTGTATATTGAGCAAGCAGCAAAGGTAAAAAAAGAACAATTCGGAGTAGGAATTAAAATCCGTGGAGCTGAAATTAAAACTTTGAGGTTTGCTGATGAATTTGTAATTCTGTCAGAGACAGCAAGGTATCTGGAAGAGCAGCTGAACGAATATCTGGAAGAGCAGCTGAACGAAATGGACAGTGTCTTGAAAGGAGGATATAAGATGAACATCGACAAAAGCAAAACGACGATATTACAATGTAGTCGAATTAAATTGAGTGATGCTGAGGGAATTAGATTAGGAAATGAGAAAGAGTAGTAAATGAGTTTTGCTATTTGGGGACCAAAATAACTGATGATGGTCGAAGTAGAGAGGATAAAAAAAGGAAGACTGGCAATGGCAAGGAAAGAGTTTATGAAGAAGAGCAGTTTGTTAACATTGAGTATAGATTTAAGTGTCAGGAACTCGTTTCTGAAAGAAGTATGACATGTTCTGAGGCATCAAGGGAACACCAATTTAGTATTGGAGGGCTGCGTGGAGACTAAAAATGTTAGAGGGAGATCAAGAGATGAATACAGTATGCAATTCAGAAGGATGTAGGTTGCAGTAGGTACTGGAAGATGAAGCAGCTTGCATAGGATAGAGTAGGATGGAGAGCTGCATCCTACTAGTCTCTGGACTGAAGAACACCACAACAACAACAACGACATGTTCAGGTATCCCAAATCTTTACATAAGAAACATTATACATAATTCCTTCACCTTATTCATGGGGCTTGTTATTTATTTGTGGAGCAAGTGATAAAGCATTGACGTCTACTTCAGATACACTATGCACTGCTTGCCTAACTACGCTTAGCATTGCCGCTAGGAATGAAGGAAGGAGTCTATTTGTCTACAGGCATCAGGTTACCAAGGAAAGGACGTATAAACTCATATATTGTGTTGCAAGAAGACATTCAATCAGCATTGTTAATGGTAGATTGTTGTGTTCTATTACATGAAATAGGCATTGTTTACTTCAGACGAAGTGTAACTTAAATATTCGTGGCATGTGTTTAACCACCATAAATCTGGCTGTCGTTCAACGTGTACAAATTGTGGGAGTTATTTCTTGTATCCACCATGACGAATAATTTTTGGAAATTGGTGGGAAGTTCCTATGGCACCAAACTGCTGAGGGCGTCGGTCCATAGGTTTACACACTACTTAATCTACCTTAAACTGACGTACGCTAAGGGCAACACACACACACACACACACACCCATGTCCGAGGGAGGACTTGGACCTCTGACAGAGGGAGCCACGCGAACTGTGGCAGGGCGCCTCAGACGACGCTGCTACTGTATCGGTACATAGGAAAAACCAAGGATAACCGCTGTAAGCAGCCGCAAAAGATGTATTTTGCTACGCCGGAAGGCGAGAACAAATGATAAGGACCTCATTCAATTTTTTGTCACATTTATGTCTTGAGTTCTCGTGGAGAGAGGACGTGTTTAGATATGAGATGCTTATAGTAGCTTTCATGGTATGTGAATAATAATTTCTCTCACTGTAAAAATATGAAGCCTTTTTATTTTCTTCTGTGCACCACGAAAATGTCATGTATATGAGGAAGAAGTCCGATAAACGAAAATTACATTACCTACAAGGTGAAGAAGGAGAAGTTTTCCGTCGTCGGAAGAAGAAGCATCTAACAGAAGTGTGTAGATCTCGACAACTTGGAAGTAAGTTCAACTTAATATGGGCTCAAAGGAGAGAAGATATAAAGTTACAGAATTTGTCCATTAATTGTAAAATAAAACAAAAAAATTAACTTTCTTATTTAGATATTTTTATTATTACTAAAAAAAGTTGCGCAACTGGCGACCTGGTGACATCACACTGAAAAGGCCATGAAAGCAGTTGTGTAAATTATGCAACATTATTTACGATATTGTATGAAAAATGTTTGCATGTACTAATGATTTTTTAAAATTTCCATGTGATACATCATGACTGGGAGCAAAATAACCAGAACCGAAAATTCTTTAAAAAGAAAACCAAACCAAAAGGAATCGGAATCTAAGGAAAATTTTGGAAAATATGCTGTTTGTTTCATGACAGTAAAGGTAGGACCACTACGCAACCGGTTGCTTAGCTATGCTTGGTAGCGCCTCCTGCGTAATTATTAGATATACCTTTCCTTAATTTCCTTTCCTAAATGCAGTTAGTGAATTTTTTCAGAAATTTTTCGTAATGAGTAACGAGAGAAAAATTTGAAGTTTTTTGTCTTACAAAATTTCGTGCTTCATAAAAGTAGACAAATAATGCTTGATGGCACGTAAATAGTATGCCTGAATTCACAAAATAATATGCTTCAATTTTCTGTTTTCCAAAAATTTTAATTTTAATATACAATCAAATATGGCACAAAAATCAGTTTCCGTTATTGTTAACATTAGCGAAAACGCAATGAGCCAAGATGGCGTACAATTGTCTTCCACAATTAGGCGTATTAAATAGTTCAGAGATGAACATGACCGAAATAACAAGTGATAGTGAGCTATCACAGAGTTCTAACTTTCAGGGCACGTTGAGGACAATAGATGAGGCTACATCACGTTATCTCCGCAAGCAACATTCTGTTTGCACAGGAGAACATAAAAAGCGCAGTTAACATGATTTTTGATGACGCTTTACCATCACTCATCACAGGAAGTTCAAATATTGATTTGCAGAGCACAGTTGTCATCAACCAAGGTACATTAAATAGCAACCAAAATGACACATTGCCATAATACTTCAAAAACTGGATTGCATGATCAATTACACCAATTTGCGTGCAGACATTCAAAATACAAACACCACTTTGCGTGCAGCAATAAAAAACATAAACACCAATTTGCGAACGGACATAAATACAAAATTTGACAGTTTGTCGCAAAACCTTACCTCAGTAACACAAGACATAAAGAAAATAAAGCAAGAGCAGAAACAAGTTTTAAACGATTTTCAGGATACAGTCACACAGCAGATCAGTGATTTGACAAAGAATTTTCACAAGGAAATGAATGTAAAATTTGAAGACAAGGAAAAACAGCTAAAACAAGATGTACTTTCCGAAATAAACAATGACATTACGGAAATAAAACAAAAATTACACACTCTTAACGAACGTAACGATACAGTAGAGCAGCAAATAAAAGGGATTAAAGACACACACACAAACCTGGAAACTACACAAATACAATTAACTTCCGCAGTAAAGAACATCCCTACAATAGTAAACAAACTGAGCAAGGATTACGAAAATATACCGGCAGCAATAAGTGAACTCACTTTAAAAGTGGCATCACTTGAAATCGAATCAGTCTGTGCCAAAAAGGAAAGAGACAAAATTAATGAAAATTTATCTGACGTAATTTCACGACCTGAAGCAGGTACTTTAGACAAAACCAGTACAGCAGCGGAAAAGGTAGTGAAGGAATGTAAATTAATGAATGATATAGTTGAAAAGTCTATTCAACAAAAGGAAAATGACATTATCGACAAAGTGAACACCAATTTGCAGGCCACAGAGAACAGGATACGCAACTACTTAGGTGAAACTGATAGAGAGACAAAGTTGTACACATAAACAAAGTGCCAACCACTGCAAACCAAAGTAATGTATGCACACAGACCATTGCAAACCCTACAAATAATGCCAATAGTAATGACAGACCACAAAGTGTAAGTTTACATGGCATGACACCAGAACCAATAACTTCGAGAAATGTAAACAATTATAACAGATATGTAAACACAACACAAAGTGCAAACAGCTTGTCCACTGTATTTGCTGACGTAGGTCTATTAAGACACTGTCAATTTCCATCATTTACGAGCGAGTAGGAGAATGAACCCTGTTGTATTTATTAATGCTTTTCAACATGGACGGAAGCACAAAAGATCAGGTTTGTTGTTGGGTACACGCAAGGTGATGTACTTTTGTGGGCGACCAAGGTAGCTGAGCGTTGTTCCACATATTTACGATTTGAACGGGCATTTCTTGACACATACTCGTCAGAAGCCGTACAGGGGAGACTTAGGAGAGAGGTTTTTAACCCCGCCCTTTTTCATAGCAAATACGGTAGCTTGCGAGGGTATTTTGAGAAGTATCTCAATAAAACACGTTATTGGACGAATCCTATTTCTCATGTTGATGTTTTAAAAATTTTAAAAAGTCGTTTGCCATCACACATTCGTGAAAAATAATTACTACACCTGAGCACGACACAGAAGATTTTCTATCCATTTTAGATTCAATCGACTTAATATATGAAGAGAAAGTAGTAACAAATAGGGCGTCAGACAACCAAACACCACAACAACATAACTTGAATGGTCAATTCAAAAAGCTATACACGAACACACAGCAAAGCTGGTACGCGCAACCGCAAGGATACATTAACAGTGGTAATGGATACGGGAATGGAAATGGTAGGAACAAGAGATTTAAGCAAAACTTTCCGTATAACAGGAATGATTACCATTCACAAGCTAATTTACATCCCTCCTCTCTAAATTATGCACCGCATGTAAATAAAAACAGTCAGCCGTACCAGTGGCTGGCGCACGGGAACAGCAATAAACTACAACACGCTGTACCGCAGCCAACCTTTGCGCAGCAAAATCGCAATACGGCAACATTTCACAACAGCCGTATGAACACACGAGAGAGCATGTCGCGAACTGGAAATGATACACCCTGGAGAAACAATCACACGGTACAACTGACAGAAGGAGTTCTGTGTACCGAAGCAGATCAGACTAAACCGCAGGAAAACCCGAATCGGTCAAAGTTGAGCCCCATACTATAGACCTTGTAAGCGATGGAGGAAAATAAAATTTTCAAACATGTTTCTTACTATTCAATGAACAATGAGACTTAAAGGACGATCTATGCCAACATGAACTAAAATCGGCGAAAAATACACTGGAAGAACAAGTGCAAGCAGTAATCAGAGTGGAACTTTTTGTTATAGAGACACAGTTAATAGGGTCCACGACTAATTTAATATCTGAAGCATTTTTCACTGCATTAAAAAGACGGAATAAATTTTGTGTTCTGCCAGTACAAAACTGCAAAGTGCAAACTGCTACTGGCGGCAAAACCAAGTTAGTAAAACACCAAGCTCTGACCACCATGCACATTGAAAAATTTTCTGTCCAGTGTAATTTTTTAATAGTAGTCAAACTTATAGTCAACTGCTTGATAGGTATGGACACACTTAGAACCTATAAAACTGAAATAGACATAGGTAATGGTAAGTGCCACTTCTTTATGAAGGACCAAAGATTTTCTATCAGCCTGATTACCACATAGGAGAGGTATGGCAAAGTATACCCAGAAATTCATATCCTACTGTGTATTTTTTGAACAAGTGTTCTAACCGAACATGAGGCCAACACTGAAGTTAATCAGGAATTAGTAGAAGAAAAATTGAATGAATAAAATATTCTAGATGCTACACAACGACAAGAGCTTTCTGACTTACATTTTAAATATGCAAATGTTTTTAATAAGAATCCAGGAGTAATCAAAGATTACGAACATAAACTTAATGTCTACCCTCACGAAACATTTTGTGTTATGACTTACCCTATACCATGGACAAAAAGTGAAGCAGTTAAAATAGAGTGTGCAAATGGGGGATCATACAGCCACAATTTTTACCATATTGCAGCCCAATGCTACCAGTTAGTAAATCTGATGGATCAGTACGACTAGTTTTAAATGCTAGAGGCATAAACAAAATCCTAGTACTAGTAAGAACAAAACCAGATAGTTTAGATGAACAATTGTTAAAATTTCATAACACCAAATATTTCAGCACCTTCGACCTTTAAAATCTTACTGGCAAATAAAGTTACATGAGTAGAACAGAAAACACATAGCATTTGTCTGCAGTGGCAAGAGTTATGAATTTCAAGTCCTACCCTCTGGATTAAACATTAGCGCAGGCATATTTATATCAGCTTTATACAGGGTATTAGGGCAAGAATTGCTCAGTAAACTTACCATTTATGTTGACAATATGTTAATAGCCACATCATCTTGGGCAGCCCACATCAGTATAAAGGAAAAGGTATTTCAGAGATTTACAGAGTACAAAGTAACAGCAGATCTAAAGAAATCTAACTTTGGCAAAGAGCAAGTAAAATTTTTAGGATATATCATTTCTGAACAGGGTATATTACCAGACCCAAAGAAACTAGATGCCATACATAATTGTCCACCCCCAACGAACAAAAAACAAGTAAAAGCATATCTAGGACTAACTTCCTTTTTCCGCAAAATTTATACCACAGCAGCTTATGAGTAGCGATGCCCTACTTAACCTGTTGAGAAAGAATAAGGCTTGGTTATGGGATGAGAGATGCCAGGAGGACTTTACCAAAATTAAAAATGCATTAATATCAGCAAACATTTTGAGTCATCCTGACATGTTCAAGGACTTCTGTTTAAGCACGGGCACCTCGTCTCAGGGACTGGGGGCATGTTTGTTCCAGATGCAAGAGGAAGAAGGAAAAACAGTACCGAAAGTCATTAGCTTTGCCAGCAGAACTTTATCAGAGGCAGAAAGATCATATTCCGTATCAGAACTGGAAAGTGTAGCAGTAATTTGGGAGTTTAAGAAACTCGAGTATTTTCTTTGGGGTAAATACACTAAAGTCTATTTTGACCACCAATCATCTCAACCAGAATACATACCACAAGGTGAGTAAATGGTATCAGTTATACAAAGCACGAAAATTCTAACCATTGGCGTGTATGCCTTCCAGGGGAATATATCGACGAATTTATCAAACATACACACGAAGTTTGGGGACACTACGGAGTAACAAAATGTACAGACAAGATTTCCAAACTTCGTTATTTTCCTAATTTACGACGATGTGTTTCACAAATATTAAGAAAGTGTGGTATTTGCCAAACAACAAAACCATCCAATATGTCAAAGTTTACAGAACTACACCCCATACTAACCAAAGCCCCACTGGAAATGGTTTTTCTAGATATCACAGAACAACATCCCAGAGCAAAAGGTGGCTCCTTACGATATTTTCACAAAGTACATCAAACTTTATGCTATCAAAACCACTACAGCCAGTAGCATCATAAGGAGAATTGAAAAGGAATATTTACAAAGAGAAGGGAAACCCAAAGTCATATTAACAGACAACACAGCCTATTTTGTGGGAAGAAAATGTTAACAATTAATGAACACCCAGGGCATTCAACACATATTTTTTCCAGCCAGAAGCAAGTCCCGTGGAAAGAGTGTTTAAGGAATTCAATAGATTTATAAGGACATACGCTCATAATAAGCATTCACAATGGGTTGAAAACATAACTCCATTTATGCAAATAATGAACGATCTCCCCTACTCCTCCACAGGTTTCACTCATAATGAACTTGTGTTTAACACAAAGCAAAATGACGAATGGGAATCACCCATACCAAAATTACCTACTACAAAGCTAACATTGCAGGATAAAATCAAACAAATAGTAATTACACTAGAGAATAGAGCAGAATACAGAAAAAGAATATACAGTAAAAAGCTAAAACGAGTTACACATGTTTCTGAAGGGCAATGAGTACTCTTGAGGACATATCCCAAATCGACAAAGATCGGTAAGTTAAACAAAAATGGCAATTACTATATTCCGGACTCTATATTATTACAAAAATGCCTTATCCTGGAACTTACAGTTTAGTATATGAAGGAATGGGGCGAGACAAAGGTCTCCACCCTCAAAAAGATTTAAAGGCTTTTAACGAATACTGACACTTTATCACAGCAGTTTTGTTGTCAGAGAAGAAAGTATGTATAAGTAATGTCATGGTTTTCATTATTATTATAACGATTAACCCCATTTTATTTTTGGAAAGTGATTGAACTTGAATTCACAATTTCATTTCTGGAAGTTTTTTCTTCTTTGCTTCACAAAATCTTTTCGTCCTCTCAGAGTGTTTCTTCTTGTGTTCTTCCATTTCTTCCATCTAGTTACTTTACCAGGCAAGAGCGATTTTCTTTGAATTTTCGCGTTTGCGATCTGGTTCTGGCACCCTCTGCAGTTTTTGAGATTTTTATAGTAAACTTCTACAGATCCCTCTGGACCTCTCTCTGGCATTCTGTGCTGTATTTACCCTTTGTTACAATATTGAGAGTTTTCCTTGTCGTTTTGGAGTTTTCCATCCTGTAGAGACATGTATAAAATAGTCTTATAAGTAACTGTTATAGTTTTAAAAAATTTAATAAGTATCCTTTGAATGAAGTGTGTATAGACACAAGCAATTTTCTTGTTTTATTAACAAAAACAAACATTCAACAAGAGGGAAGTGTAAAAACACAGCTTCATGTGAAGCGAAACGCAAACAGGAGCTGTGTACGAATCAGTTGTGCGCACTCAGCAATGCATGTTTACGCCTGTATTAGGGAAGTGACATTGACCTTGCTCAAGTGCAACACCTAACTCGCAGCGCAATGAGCTAGGAACACGAAGCTACACAAGTGCCAAACTCAATTTCAAAATAAATATTAACACATAACAACCATATTTCACTATCAGGGAACTAAAGAATATAATGTTATATTAATATGCAGAGTTAAGTCAACACTAAGATATATACATTATAAGTAATAGCAAAAGAAATCATTATGCGAGACATACAGGACGTGTTAGCTAACAAAAGGATAAGATACCATAGGAAATGTCGATATAACTTTCTTAACATGGTAAAAGAAGAAGAGGAATAAAAATGCAAGAGTATATATATATATATATATATATATGAATTATGAAAAAACATCTGCAAGCGAATGTGATGACCGAGTATATGAGCAGCCTATGAGCTACGAAACACGATTATTTTTTAAGTTAGTTATAAGTTTTTTATATATTGCCGCGACCGGTGCATTGACATGGCCCAGAAGAGGAGATTTACGACTGCTATTATAGGTATCAAATGAAAAAATGCGCCGCACCTTAAAGAAATGATTTAGTTATTAGTATGTGTTTGTGTATACTTTAGTCATCAAGCAAATGAAGAATGAGAATATACATTGTTCCAGTACAACCACGAAACATCTTTTCTGTACATACTATGTACAAAACGCACATGAACATGGAAGCATATGACGTCAGATAAAACTAATCAACTTTTAATGCATCAAATATGGACATAAAGAACGTCATTTCCCCATAAGTGTAATGAGATAAGTATGAAGTAATGCAAAAACTTTTACATTACGAACTCAAAGCTACACATAAAACATAAATATATATATTATACCTGAGACGTTAGTGCGTTACGTTTCCATGACACAGGAGTTCCATGACAAGTGATTTAAGAAAGGGCAAACTGCATTTCCTTAGTAACCCATAAACCAGTAGAGTAGAATTCCATATTCCTTCTCCAATACAGGAGGAGGCGCCAAGGCATAGTTAGGACAGCAACGCGTAATGTAGAATCATTATTTAAATACTTTTCCATGTTTCTCCCTAGGAAAATATTAAACTCTCATAACTGATATATGCATGACCGGAAACTAAAATGTGGATACATTAAATGCGTATGTAGCAACAGAATATAATGAAATGTACGTAAGTTATTTGTATTTATGTACAAAGGAATTTTTTCTGGGTTAACCAACAAACTGTATCAACCAGTAACAATAACTGAAGGACAATTGTAATGTTTTAGTATTTAAGAATTTTCTACGTTTGATAATGGGTGGAATGTCAATTATAGATGCAAGCCATTGTAATATCCACTGTTATGTCAAAAATATTTATGTGAATTTTTGTGTATATTGAGTCATGTAAATGATGAGCTTGAAGAATTATCTAAAAGGAAAAAAACCTCAAGGACTAAAAGCGATTCTCACACCAAAGTGAACAACAAAACATATAGTGGTACCCAAACGCGTGTGCAATAGTGCTACAAATCAACTTTTTGTGATGTTGTGCTACGCAACGTCTGATATGCTAATCAGCAAACTACAATTGTGAAAGCATCACTTACCTTGACATCGGGTGTTGATGTGCAGCGTTCACCCCACTGAAAATGTGGATACGATGGAGAAGATTCTTCCCGGGCCATATGAAAGGTGAATAGTCCGCCACAACATCGGTTCTTGAAGAGTAAACCCACATGCACCGCACTCTCGATGGAAGACCACGCCACAGCAAGATATTCGGCGGATAGTACGGCATTCAGTGTGCAGAGGACACTAAAAGCGCGAGTGGAAGCGCAGACGGCCATACACAATAATACGTGGAACATCAACGGCTCTTGCGCAGTCAAGAAACATATTTCGTGCACATGTGCACAGAGACTAGCAATGTTGACAAAAAGACAAGTAACCACTCTTGGAGCGCCCTCATCCAAATACTTGGTAAATTATCATTCCGTATGTATGTTGTGTATTCCCTGTAAGATAACGTGTAAGACAAGCTGACATCTCCAACCCAAACTACAAAGAAAAATACGCTGACAAATAAAGGTCGTTGTACCCCTTTCGGCACAAACTGAAATTAAAGGTATACAATTACATGCAAAACACTGTGCCCTTCCAATGAATGTCACTGCACAGTCTGGGGGCAATTGTATTGTATGTAGGAAAGCCAAGGGTAACCACTGTAAGTGGCCATAAAAGATGATAAGGACCTCATTCAATTTTTTGTCACCCTTATGTCTTGACTTCTCGTGGAGAGAGGACGTGTTTAGATATGTGTTGCTTATAGCATTTTTCATGGTATCTGAATAATAATTTCTCTCACTGTAAAAATATGAAGCCTTTTTATTTTCTTCTGTGCACCACGAAAATGTCATGTATATGAGGAAGAAGTCCGATAAACGAAAATTACATTACCTACAAGGTGAAGAAGGAGAAGTTTTCCGTTGTCGGAAGAAGAAGCATCTAACAGAAGTGTGTAGATGTCGACAACTTGGAAGTAAGTTCAACTTAATATGGACTCAAAGGAGAGAAGATATAATGTTACAGAATTTGTCCATTAATTGTAAAATAAAACAAAAAATTAACTTCCTTATTTAGGTATTTTCATTATTACTAAAAATTAATTTGCACACTACCCCGTGCAGCACGAAAAATAATCCTGTTTATAATGACCACATACATATACATGTATACATATTGTAAAGAGAAAAATGGGTGTTTCTGAAGCTGTGACTGTACCCAGTGTGTAGGTCAGCCCCTTACTTGTTTGGTAGCATAAAACCTATAACATTACGTCACTTACAGGACTGCTTCTGTGTATACTTTGAATCGTTCATTCATATCACTTATAAATACAGTATTTCTTACAAATAAATTTTATTCACTTGCTGTGCAGCCCATTGAACCTGTATGGTACCGTGCCACTCTCGAAACTTATCATTTCTTCCTTCACGCCGTGCCAATGTACTGCTCTCTGAAAAGAAAAAACTTAAAACGAACTTAAAACTAAATGCGTAGTGGCTCAGTAGCCACTGATTTAGTGATTCTTTTACGTCAGTATGCAGCCGTTTTCTTGGCCTGTTCAGCCCAGTACATCATCAGCTTCACTTACCTTTTTCGTGTAAAGCGATGTATCTACAAAATTCTATGAAGAGAGAGATATTTATGCTCCTCATCTCTGTATCCTGCTTTCATCTTAGCTGTCATCGGTGATATCCTTAAATACAACTTACACGTCCTGTAGTTCACTTTCTGTAAACACCTGTACATATCTGTAAATAGACCTAGTAGGTTAACATTATTATTTAATGTAGATTTTATTCGCAGTCTCTTGTACGTTTCCTTAGTTCAACATTATATATATTAGATGTATTCCACCTTAAGTTTATAGTAATAATATAGTTATTCCTTCTTTCTTCCTTTATGTATATAATTCTCATAAATATGTGTGCGTGCGAGTTGCATTTAATTGCGTTAGCTGGCAGTTGTTTTCACGTCAGCAGTCTAATAATTAAACCTACTGAGGCCGTGATTACACGCGCATGCGTGCGAGTCGCTTTCGCTTCGTCTGCTGATGCACCACAGTGTGGGTCGCAAGTTCTGCTCTGCTTCGCCGCTCCTCGTGTCAAGCGAAACGCTGTATCGTTTAATATGTCTCTCAGTTTCGCTTACCTCCTACTTTGTGTATCAAGTACAAGTAAAATCTCTTATATCTAAACATGTTTCCTCAACACTAGTTTTCAAAAGAAAACAGAAATTAAATTACACTACATACAGTCATTTTCAGTAAAAATACGTCTGTCAAAAACGTTTATCCCACAAACGCCTTTAAGTCCTTTGTCTCTACCAGTCCTCCCATAAATCAGTCTATAAGCTCTATGATATGGGACTTTGGGAATTATATACAGTCATGCATAAAGTAATTGCCACATCTTGTTTAACTTTTCTATTTCTGTTCACTTAGGATGCGTTCGCAACAGAACTCGTTGGCCCTCACTGAACCACGTAAAACGCTTCAGTATTCGATCATAGCTTTTCTTCCTATATTCAGCCCTGTTTTCCAGAGTGATTACTGCTTGAGTAATTTTCTCCTCCAATGTCATTTCCACCACTGGTATTCTTGGTAGGGGTGACTTCCATTCGTGCTTTTTTGTCTGGTGTAAAACATTAATTCATTTGATGTATGCAGTGGAAGAATTTGTAAGACTGTTAATGACATGTATGAAAGGTGTGACATATTCTACCCATTGTGTGTGTGTGTGTGTGCGGTGTGTATGTCCTTATGAACCCATTAAATTTCTTGAATACTCTTTTTACAGGTGTTGCCTCAGGGTGGAATCTTGATACTAAGATATGTTTTATACCCTGTGATGTTATAAGTTGCTTCCATTAATGTCCTATAATATGTACAAGACATTATCAGTAAGTATCACTAGTGGCTTTCCTATCCTCCTCATGTAATCTTCTTCGATTCTTTTCCTGATGGAGGTCGCTGTTGCACTACATACAGTGTACATCTTAGTATGCTTTATAAAAGCATCATATAGTGTAACTACATCCATAGACACTAAATCTAAAAGTTTATTAGTTAAAATCTGGTGAAGCTCGATATGTTTATAAGAGTTAGAATGTTTTGCCTTCTGACACACTGTACATTTTCATAGTACTTGAGGTACTCGTCACCTCAAATTTGGAAAGTAGCCATGTTTACCTATCTATTTGGTACATTTACTTGCGCCATAATGTATCCACACTTCATGGGTGTATACTATGAATTCCTCAATGTACTTCTCAAGAAGACAAAAGGACCGTTGTTCTGAGTCAGGATGTTTGCGATA
Organism: Schistocerca americana; assembly: GCF_021461395.2. NCBI lineage: Eukaryota > Metazoa > Arthropoda > Insecta > Orthoptera > Acrididae > Schistocerca > Schistocerca americana. Next base: position 614,970,300 of record NC_060120.1, read on the forward strand.
GAATAAAACAACTTTATATTCCCTGTACCACATTTATATCTGTTTGTTGCCTTCCTGCGCTAGTTTTTGTTTGACCTTACTCCATCTTAGGTCCTGTTGTTGCATAGTTTTCATTTGTTTACAAAACTTACTGTAGTCAGATTGTAGTATTTTACTTTGCATAAGAAAAGTTCTTATTTCAAAATCCTGTTCCAAAACTTCACTAAATTCACCTAGACCTTGAGCTAACCTTGATACAGCATCGACAATGATGTTCTGACTGCCCTTGATATAAATAAATTGGAAGTTAAGTTCTTGCAGATATAGATGCCACATTGCCAATCTCCAGTGCAGTAATCTCCATGTCAACAAAAATGAAAGGGATTGGTGATCATACTTTTGTACTCTTAACCCATAAAAAGTACTCAAATTCTTTGAATGGTCATACTACCGCCAAACTTTCTAATCCTAATACAGAGTATGATCTTTCTGCCTCAGTTAATGCTTGGTAGCGAAACTAATTACCTTTGGCAATATCTTTCCATCTTCCTCTCTCATCTGGAACAGACATGCCCCAAGACCTGCGAAGAGGCGTCTGTGCACAGACAGCAGTCCTTCACCTTACTGGAGTGACTAAGTATATTTTCATTCATTAATGTCTCTTTAATATTATTGAAATCTTCGTGGCACTTGTCATCCCACTGCCATGATTTGTTTTTATCTAATAAATTGAAAAGAGCAATACTGTTCATCAGTTGTTTGAATACGAACTTATGGGAGAATGACACTACTCCTAAATAAGCTTTAAATTGTTTCTTGTTCCTAGGTGCAGGACAATTGCGTATGGCATCGAGTTTCTTAGGATCAGGGAGGATACTTTGTTCAGAGATAATGTGACAAAGAAATTTTACCTTTTCCCTGCCAAAGTCAGAAGTTTTTTAATTGGCTGTCACCCTGTATTCTGATAAACGTTGTAAAACTTTCTCAATCGGCTAAATGTATTCTGATCAAGTGGGGGCGGCGATTAACAAGTTGTCAACATAGACCATAGTGTTGCTAAGTAGCTCTGGTCCTAATACTTTATTTGATGCTGTGATGAATACACCTGCACTTATATTCAGGCCAAATGGCAGGAAGCAGAATTCAAAGCTTCTACCACCAAATACAAAAGCCATGTACTTTCTACTTTCTGGATGGAGTTTGATTTGCCAGTAGGAGGTCTCTGGTCCAATATGCTAAAATACCAGGTATTATGGAACTTCAACAATTGTTCATCCAGGTTGTCAAGACTCATTTGAACAGATACTAGGATCTTATTAATACCTCGAGCATCCAGAACCAATCTTACCGACCCATCTCGTTTACTTACAGGTAATGTGGGGCTACAATAAGGTGAAAAGGAAGGTTGAATTATCACCCATTTAATCATTCGATTGATTGTTTCTTGTAGTGCCTCTCTTTTTGTCCAAGGAATGGGATACAACGATACACAAAAGGTTTCATGTGGGTAAACATCCATTTTGTACTGATAATCCTTGATAATTCTTGGTTGTTTCCCAAATATGTGTGTATACTTAAAGAACAGATCTGTAAGTTCCTGTCGCTCCTGTTCATTTAAGCTGTTGAACTCACTTACCTTATGCTCTACCATTTCATAGTTTACATCTGATTCTGACACTTGTTCATTGTAGTGAGTGTTTACAAATAATACAGTAGGAAATACAAATTGAACTGTCACATCAAACTCCTCCTTCTGCATGACGTTCTTGTCGGACGTTTTCATTAAATCGACAGAAAACGTCTGTTCGTTTACACTGAAGTAGCATTTACCACTTCCTACGTCAAATTGCATCTTATAAGTTCTAAACGTGTCCATTAAAATCAAACAATTTACTATTAATTTGTCAATGATGAGGAAATTACATTTGACGGTAAAGTGTCTATTTTCAGTGGAATAAGCGCTTGTAACTTCACTACTTTGGATTTGTTTCCAGTGGCCATATGTATTCTACAGTTCTGGACTGGGAATGTGGGAATTTTACCTCTTTTGCTTAACTCTTGGAAAAATTCAGTTGACATTAAGTTAGTTGTTGCACCTGTGTCTAGAATTAAGAGTATTTCCATGTCAAATATCGATGTCTTTATAAGCGCCTGTTAATGCTCTTCGTACAAATTTCCTGAACTTCCTCCTTATGTCGGTATAAACCATGTTTCATGTCATCTTGTTCATTGTATTTCACAAAACATGTGTCTGTAAGTGTATTGCTACCACTCCCTACCCGCTCAGCAGTGTTGGGCCCCACTGCAACCAGTTGGAGTTTTCCACCAGTGCAGAAGCATTGATCTCGGTGACCAGAGTAATTTAAGTAGCCTGTACAGTGCGTGTTGTGTTATGCCAATTCATTCCGTTGGCTGCGCGTGACCCATTTTCGCTCGCATTCGTGTTGGTAGTTGCGAAATTATAGTTCGCAGCTATTATGTTGTCCAAAGAGTGGTAGCAGCACAGCGTGTGGCATTTGATTATTGCCTACCACTTGCCTCTGCATCGGCTGGCTGTTACCACTTATGGGCGGCGGATAGCCTTGTACTGGGGAACTGTAGTTCGCTTGTTCGTTGTAGCTGTTCCTGTTGTTCTGATAACCTCGCTTAGATCTTTTGTTTTTGTTTTTCCATACCGTATTCATCCCCCTTTTGTATGTACTGTGTCGGATATGGTTGCCATGCATGTTGTGTAGCAACATTATTATTTACAAATTGGTTTCCAAATATGGGTTGAGGTGTTTGTTTATCTGCTACCTTATGTTGCCATGGTGCCTTTTCATAAATCAGTTAATGTAATCAAAAACTGACAAAAGTACTCAGTGTTGTGTTTTGGTGTGGTTACTAATTTTTCCCTTATGTGTGGCAGAAGGTAGCTCTTTAATATCCTGAATAGATCCACCTGAGATATGGGATTGGTCCAATATCTGGTCTTATTTAAATACTTTTCAAATAACCCCACAAGCTTCCATGCTTACTATTAAATGGAGCCTGATTAAATACTTCACATTTTAATTACTCTTGAATGTCTTCCGACCAGTACTTTTTTAAGAAAGCACATTCATATTTGCTTGTAACTGTGACAACATTCTGACCACAAAATAACGTCACCTTGAGTGTAACTAACAACAACAACTCTGTCGAGTTACACAGAAGTACGTTGTTGAATGCACTGATAAAAACTATCGGGTTCATCCACTTTCCATATGTCGAATGGTGGGAAACTGCCTATGTCTAAGCAAGATGGATGTTAAACATGCAGCATTATCTGACTTTGGTGTGTTTTTACAAGTGTGCTGAGCACTGTGTGGCAATTTCGCATGTGTTGCAGGCACTGCTGTATGTAAATAATAGAATTTTGCAGTCTTCACTTGCACTCGCTATCAGGCTTGTGACAAGATGTGATTAACTATTACTCATATCCGTCTTGGGCACTGGTAGTTGAGCATTAGCAACCTGACCTACTTCATTTGATGATTCAGTTTCCCTTTTCTTCATGGCCTCTTCTACCATATCTACATATACTTTGCATTCAGATACTATCTTCTGCACTAATGTACTACTTTAATGTAAGTTACTTGTTTCTGCTCTTTTGGTTACATCGTCTAAATTTTTCCCTGAGTTCTTTCACTTTTGGCACATTTGGACTCCAATTCCAAGCTTTCTACGCTTAATGTTAACTTCTCTACTGCCAATGGTAAACCTTTTTAGCCCTTGTGCACCTTCTTGATAGTTATGGTCACTTTCTTTATAGTATTATACATTTGATTTTGATTTGCTCTTATACTGTTATTTGTGTCTGTGATTTTCCTTAATTCACTTTCTATATGTTCTTGATTGTCACTAATTGAACCTACCTTTTCGTTCAAAACATCGAAACTTTCTTTAACGAAAAAATAACCTTGTGTTTTAATTGTTGTTTCATATCTTTTAAGTTTTCAGTTATCTCTGTGTGTAGATTTTCTGTCAGATCATTGAATTTTTGCGTAATACTGTTTTGAAAATCTTCCAACACCTGTTTTTGTTCTGTTTTGAAAACGGAAAAACCTTGTGACAAATCATCACATTTTGTGTTCAAGTGATTAAGCTGTTGTGTAACTGTGTTGAATTTCGTGTTCATATTATGGAATTTAGTGTTCACAGTTGTCAGTAATTGCTGCAACAGCACATCGGTGGTACTATTATCGTTGCTATCAGCTGTACTTTGCATGTTAATATTCGGATTACCGATAATCCGTGTCCATCCTATGTTGTCAAAGTTCATTGCTGCTTCACGTTCCTCTGTTTTCTTCAGCAGTGATATATTGCGTCTCATCGATAGTCATCATAGTATCGTCATAGCTTGTCTGTGTATCTGTGCTGGTATTTGTTACATCAGCGATACCAGTCTCTGATTTACATCAGCTTTCTGGTAGCTGCGCATTTGGTGCTTCGTTTTCATTTACTAGTTCGTGCAAACCACCGCCATCTTGGCCGATGGCACCGTATGTATTACGATCAACATTGGGTAATTTTTGGTCAGCAATTTTGATTGTGCTACAAGTTACCAAAAAATTAAATAATTGGGAGAAAAATTTTTGAGTAAGTAAATCTTGCACTTAAGATCTGCAATTTCCTGTGCAATGGCGTTTCGAAAAATTCCTGTCAATTTGCTGAAAAGCATTATGACACAAATGATTGAAATTTTCTTAATAATTTACACTACACTGATGAGTCAAAGTTTGGTATGATTTTTGAGTCCTTTCGATTAATAAACTTTCTCCTAGGGAAACGGCTGGGAAAAAGGAAAGAAAGGTAACTACGATAAGTGAGGCACTACTAAGTGTAATCATGTAAGTTACTGCACAAATTTCCTACCTTCTCTGCATAGTCAAGCAGCTCACTTACATCTCCTGTTGATGGAAAATTGGTCTTTTTAACTTTCTGCTTCTCGTTTTTTATGTTATGCTCCTCGTTTTCATATAATATGGCTTTTGTTCCACTCGTATTCATACAGTAAGAAAATAGACAAAAATTTGTTTTTCCTTTATACAATCATGACAAAATTTTTGCGTATGTTCATTTAACATTAGCTAGAAAAAGTCTGTTCATGTTTAGCTATGACTTGGTCCTGTCACAGTCGCCAATTGTGTAAGCCTGTTGCTCGGTTTTGGAATAACCGTGCTGGGAGGCAGCCCAACAGCTAACACTAAGAGCGTCAATCGGCACGAAATTTACGTAATGAGTGATAATTACTACTTGTAGTACTGGAATTAAAGCATGGATTCTTGTTGAAATTAAATTGGTACCATGGACAGTCTTCCTTGTAGCATAAGAAAAATACAACGCAACAAACAAGTACTGTAGTCTTAAAAAAATTAATAATATATATAGAATAATTTTTCTTAACCTGCCAATGGAGATTTTTAGAATGTCTGATTTTGCAGCAAATTGGGTGCATAACAAAAAGTCATTTGTTCGATTATTACACATATATATTTAATAGAAGCCACTATTAGGTTGCACTGATATCATTAATTTACCTCCTGTTCTCTATGGTTGCCGATCATGCAGCCCATCCACTAAATCTTGATGCCTAACACATTTATATTTTAAGATGTCTTACAGGATGGAAGAATTACTGCCTCTGCTTATGATTGAAGGCTAAAGTCATGCTCATGAACGAATATAGCATTTTCTACACACATTGTTGACGCATGAGTAAAAATTACAGTCTTTTTTATGTGAGATCTTAAACATAAGTATTCTCAAAAGTTGTTAAGAAAAAGTTGAATATACTCCAGATATTGCTCTTCTGTTACAAATGCAATTTTGAAAGCCTGTTTTTGCTGTCTTCTGCGGCAATGCACAAATTTCTTATTACTAAAGTGGAAAAGAAAACATTCACACAAATTAGTAACGAGAAAAAATAAAAAGGTATGATATTGGAGATAGTTGTTTAGGTATTCCAAAAACAAAAATGACATATTTCAGTTGAGATTACTGTAGAAAAGGAAGAATGCAGTGAAGTTGTCACACCTCTAGTTAGTTCCCCTTCCCTCCCAGATTATATATAGCTGCTCAAGGTGATTGCAGAAGCCAGAATTTCGTGTGAAAGAGTTACTGTTTCTCAAACATTTAGGGTAAGATACTATAACAGCTTCCAGTTTGCATATCTTTCACAGGTACATTTCTCCAGGATTATAAAAATGGATTATGGTTATTTATTGCAAATATTGATTGGCATCTTATTCTTTACACATATGCTCAACATAATTATTAATAATCACATCATAAAAACAATATTTATATATGCCCAATAACTGCAAAAGTAATTGCACAATATTCTGTAATTCAGCAAAGGCATTTTCTGTACAAACTGCTTGCTGCTCCAACGAAAAAGTCATTCAAAGACATAAATACAACTGCAAGCTAGCCGGTAACATCTCTCATGATTTTCAGTCAAATCAATCTCAATGATATGTGTTTTGTCACAGTTGGAGACTCTGTAAAGACAAAGTATTTCAAAAGCAGACCGCATTTCGCAGTTACTTGTAAATAATGCTCCTATATGGACTGCAGCCTTCTTCCATTGACAACTTTATGAAATAGTAAATTTCATTGTACACAACTTGGAATTTATATTCCACATACGGGGAGCCACCGATCTGTGGCCTCTGCACCTTTTCTAGGCATAATATTTACATGCTTCTTTCTTGGAGAGAGGTGGCGGGGGGGGGGGGGGGGGGGGGGGAGAAATCGTACGTCTGTGTAGCTGCCCTATCGATCTGTGTGAAGTTCTTTGCAAATGGAAACGATTGCATATTTTTTTCCCATCCATTTTTTCAGAAATCTAGAGAGATCTCTTACTGGTCCACCAACAAGTACCTGATCCTTTAACTAATGTTACGATAGTTTATTATACCGTTATACACGCAAGCATCCTACAAACTTGGTTAAATGTTTTCCACTAATGTTTTCCTTGAATGAGACCGCAGAAGTTTCTGTGTTTTCTGCTATACTCTTGAAGTCGTCTACAGTATCTCTGGCTACAAAATATCCTCAAACGAACAATTTTGCAATCTGGAACGCTTATCGCTCACGTTAGGCACTCTACTTCTGCGGATGACGACGAAAATAAATGTGAAATGACGTAAGCGAAAATACCCAGTGTGCACTTAAGTTTTTGCCAATTTTGCTTGACAGAATCACTATTTAGAGAATAACTAACTGAGGAATACAACGGTATCGTACAATGCGCGTTCCAAGTTAACCCATGGTTAGCCTATTGCTTGGTTAGCTATCCAAATATTTAATCCGAGATTGTACAACTGGCCCCTAATGCATTAAAAAGCTAAGACATGTCGTTGTGATAGTACAACAGAAGTCAGTAGATCACAGGCCTATCAAAAGATCGAACAGAACCCGAGATTTCCCGAACTGTGACGTAAACTGTTCTAATGGGTAGAGTCATGTTCAAACATAGCCCTGACTATGGGTTTTACTTGTATTCAACAAAATGTCAGCAATATATATCTGGGGAGTACTATACGTTTTCAGAGACCTACTGATACCAGTCCATTTGTGGTATACATGGAGAGCCTAGACAAAAACATAGGTCATTTGCACCCAACGGCTTTACGGAAGCTTTTACATCTCTCCCTGCCAGAACTCTAGAATTCAGTCACCAACATCTCTTCTGCTGGCAAAAGTAAAGTAAAAGTAAAACTAAAATTTTCGGAAAAAGCCAGATATTAGTTAATAACAAAATAATAAAGAACAAAAATATAACAGTCTATGTTCCCTCCTTTGTTCTTCATAAACTAGGAATAATCAAAAAATTCGACACAGTCATTGAAGTGGTGGAGATTTTGGAGGTTGTACAATCTGTTTACACAGTTATTGGCATGCATAAATTTACAAGACATATGGTTCAGATAAAATTGTGAAATTACAGACCTGTGTACTAAATTTTTATTCACAAACCTTACAGGAGTCAGTATCAGTACACAAAATGACATGACTTGCTGACATATATGTTCCATCTGTCCACCAATTACTTCGATATGTGCATGTTAAGCAATCAATGTAGTTCACAGTCGAGATGTGTCAAATGTACTGGACTACACCCAGTGGAAATCTGCTCTTCTCCTAATGTTCTATGTGCACACTGTGGGGCCATCATACACCAACAGATAAGTCATGTCCAAAATACCAAGTTAGACAGTGAGCTCAAGAACACATCACATATAATAAAATAGAGTTCAAAGATGAGCTAAATGTAGCTCGACCCCACATATGCGTTTGTCACAGGGAAACATTAGCCATCCCTGGCTATGTTGGGTATTTCCCCTTCATCAACTTCCAGCAGTTTGGATGTTCAAAATTCTTAAACATTCCCACCACTCCCAGACTCTCACATATCGGATTCTCAAAGTGGTTGTAGATATGATCTACAGCAACTGGAAATAGTACAACGAACTAACAAAACTTCTCGGACTCATAGGAATCAGGCAGAAATCCCAAAATGTAATAATGTCCAGGAGTGGGTTCCATATGGAAATCTGCTTTATCCCCTTAACGTTCTGTCGCTTCTATAAATGAAATCAATATCATCCCATCTTCCAGTATCTAAGCATCAAATTATTCCTAATTCTGCAGACATGATTGAGAAAATTATGGAAGTGATTGATATGAAAATACAAAACGTGAGACAAAACAGCCACATTAACGAGAATGATATCAGTGTTTTAATAACAGGGATAGTTCAACATCATCCACTTGAAACTGTGAAACCTATAAAAGTGTTTCAATTTATCACAATGTCAGTAAACTCAAACAGAGTGAACTTACAAAGGGAATTATATATCAAGCAGCCTGATATAGTTTTATAGATTTATGTGAAACATGGTTCAAATCACAGAATGCTGTTGGAATAATAAACTACTCTGCTCTAAGGAAAGAATATCTAGATGGGAAGGGAAGCATTGCCATTTTAGTATAAAATACTATTCCACACAAGATAACTCCATTTCCTTCAAGAAATGATGAAGTCGATATAGTTGTGAAACGGATTCAGGTGGCAGTTAAACCATTTACAATAGTCTCTACACATAGAGCTCCCAACCATAGAATTGTGGAGGACGACTAAAGACGGGTGATTTATCAAACCAAACCCCCTTTTATAATAAGCAAAGACCTGAATTCTCATTATATTGCATGGGGAGGAGACTGGACTGATGGAAACAATTCTTTGATAAACGTTACTGTGGATTATAATACAGTAACTGTCAATATGGACACCCCACTACAATCTCTTAACCATGCAGCTGACCTTTCTACTACTGATGTTACACTCTGCTCGGCATACTTCACTGACTTTTATAACTGCCATGATAACTTGCAGATAACATGGGATCCAATCACCTGGCAACAGAGTTTCATGTAAACGTAGATTTAGATACTACACACACCTCTTATCCTAAGAGTAAATAGAAAATTAAAGAAACTAACTGAAACACCTATATGTGCACAATTAAATGGACAACTGTAAGACAATTATCAAGACTAAACTGACTCTATAGAAACAGCAGCTCGAGTCAGTATTCCGCAAATTGTTTATGGTAAGTGGCAAAATGCAGAATAGCTCTCTAATATTATTGTCATTATATGACTATAAAGAACTTTTTAGAAGTATGGAGAATTACTACTTGGGTTAACAGGTTTTAAAATAGTCTAAAAAGGAGAATTAGATCAAACTCTGATTTTTGCTCAGTAGGTCTCTTAGCATAACGAACAAATCGAATAAGACTAAGGCCTTTTATCACAGTAGTCTGCCCTCACCAGTACCCTCTATTATGCATGGTTCGAAAACTTTATTGATGTGCATACTCCTCCTACAGCTCTATACCTGAATCGTACTGCCAGGTGAAACAGATCACAATCATGTATTATTTCGATCTTTCTCTGTAGATGATTTAAATGAGCCCAGTAAATCTTCAAGAGAGGCAAGTCCAGGTATAGATCACATTCATTACTCGGTGCTAGAGAACTTGCACATGGTAGAAAAAGAATTGCTTCTGAACACTTATTATGATTATTGGATGACACAGGATCTACTGCTGTCCTATATGATGCAACTAATTTTACCAGTATTAAAAACAGGAAAAGACCCTGAGGTGTGGCACCTTATATCGCTTCTGTCAGAAGCCTGTGTATCAGGAGAATGAGTCATGCATGCACAGTGACAGACGGTCTGAAGCAGGTTCAGTCGATTATGTAGTTCTAATTTTCGTCTGCTAGAGGACAGTAGCGGACACGACTAAACAGAGAGAACTATAATGTAGCTAAGAATTTTGACCACCAGAGTCCAGTAGTGCACAGAGATTCAAGAAACAGGTCATGAGAATATTTCTGTGAATGTAAATAAGTTATACACAACTGCAACCAGTCACTTTTTTGAATTATAATTCTTTATTACATGAACCGGTTTTCGAACGGGTGCACCCAGCATTATGCTACTACCAGTAATGATGTAACTTCCCAGATCCTCCCGGACCCATCTGAAGATGAACCTGAAAAGGTTCGAAAACTGGTTCATGTAATAAAGCCTTATTATTCAAAAAAGTGACTGGTTGCAGTTGTGTATAACTTATTTACATTCAATATACAGTCTCGGTTCTAAAATATCCGTAATGGATAAGCATAATATTTTTGTGAGTTGCTCTGTTTATTTCTAAAAGCATTTTTTGTTTATTTATGTTTGTACGGTTTTGTATAGGCTTTTAATAGTGTGAATGATGCTTGGATGTGGTCTAAAGTAAATATGTAATCATTGTTCTACTGATGAACACTGTACGAGTTAGTGAGAGAAAGTTTTAAGGCAGTGTGAATGCAGACAATGGGGAATTTTGTATCATAATACGTTAAGTTTATGGTAAAAGGAAAGCTAATCCGAGTGCAAATGAAAATAGTTAATAATGTAAAGTATAAACAAAATATGAGAATGTTAAATATTTATTTCGGGAGAAAGTACATTTCCAAAGTGTGTTATTTGTTGATTGCTTAGTCATGAAAAGCGCGGACTAACGCGAGAGAATAATGTTTTCCTATTGGCCTTAGAGAAAACAGACCAATCAGGACCGAGTAGTCTTCGCACATCTTTTCTCTTGGAGATATAGAATGCTTACAACAATCTAAGGGAGTCGGAGCTCAGTTTCCAATGGCAGCCCTGTAGCCAGGTGACGGAGCGAGTTTTGGTGTTCTCGTAAAGATAAGTCATTTTAGATTATAAAACATATAGTTTACTACTGATTACGTGGTAAATAAGTGTATTAGTGTGCCTTTTAAGTGTACCAGTAAAGGTTTCATTTTCCTTTACGTAGTATAGCAGAAAACACGAAAAGATCGTACAGTTTCTGTTTACGTTTTGCTGCAGCAAATCTATAGAATTTCGTTTAGTTGTCTTTGCTCTTTCCAGTAATTTAACTGTAGCTTGCCTCTTCATTATTTAACAAGCATTTCCGGAAAGTAGCGTAAAGTTTAAGTTGTTGTTTCAGAAACTTTGCACTGTTGTTTTGTTTACACACAGTTGCGTATAGGCCAAATTTGTGGAACCATATTTTCGTGTATATCTGTAATTTAACTGACTTATTCATTATAAACTATTACGTTTATCACGAGTGAAAAGTGCTTGACTTGCCATAGAATTGTTAGGTCGGGTGTTTGGTGTGATGGGTGCTGTAGTTTTTTCCATGTGGGTGACTGTAGTGGCGAGGGAATAGCGGAAGTAAATGAGACTCATCAATGGTTTTGTAGGATTTGTAGTAGAGATAGGAAGATACTAGAACAGGAAGGGAAAATTGCCGCCCTTCAGGCTGAGCTACACAAGGCCAGGGGAGATCTTTACAGGTTGAGGAGGGAGAAGGGTAAAGAGAGGTGGGATGTGGCAACGGGCAACAAGAGGAATAGGTCTAGAACTTTGTCTGACAGCTTCGTGGAGAATGTGGAAAATAGATTTAACCTGTTGCTTCATTTAGAAACTGGTGAGCCTCAAGCAGTTGCAGGTGTAGACAGGGTACAACAAACTTTCAGCAGCAAATTGAAAAGTAAGAAAGTAGGGAAATCATTTAAAGAGAAAGAAAGTGTTGTTGTTAGGTAGTTCCCATGGAAGAGGTGTTGGCCAACTTTTGCAGGATGTACTACGATCAGAGTACCAGGTCACCAATTTTTTTAAACCTAGTGGTGGTCTGGAACAGGTGACAGAGGATTTAGGATCACTTTGCAAAGATTTCACTAAGGAAGACACCGTGGTTATAGTGGGTGGGGCAGGTAATACTATTGACAGAGATCCTGGGTAGTGTATAGAGTGTGACCTGGCAAAGATTGCATCAGCATTGAAGCATACTAGTCTTGAGTTTATATTTGTTCTTGGACGCCATGACCGACCTCATTTGAACTCTTCTGTCAAGAGAGTTAATTTGGAGTTGGAACAGTTGTTTATGTTGGGTGCAGGGTCACACATTGGTGTGGTTCATATTGATTCTCTCAATAGGTGGGATTATACTAGGCATGGCCTTCACCTCAATAGGAAGGGGAAGGGTAAACTGGCTGGAAAAACAGCAGGAAAGTTAAAGGGGGGAGGCACTGTCATGAGTGATAAAATACCAGTGGTTATAGGGTTAATAAAAGACCCTTTTTTAGGGTAGTGAGGATAGAAAGAAACCAAATTTTAAAAGAGGTTAGGACTGAGACAAACTTTCAGTTTGAGAAAGAAACCAAAAAACATAATTCTAGCTTATTACATCAGCATAAACAGCCATTGGTTAAGAATTTTCAAAAGTCAGCAGATGTTTCAAATCTACCCCATTTTAACTCAGTGAATGTGAAATGTCAGCTATCTTTATTGCATCAAAATATTCGAGGACTGAGAAATAAAATTAGAGTCTTCAAACCTAGCTGACATAATCTGCCTCTCTGAACATCATGTAACCACTGGTATAGAACTTTTAAGTGTTACAGGGTTTAGGATAGCATCTCACTTTTGTAGATCAGAAATGGAGAAAGGAGGAGTTGCCACATTCATCAGGAACTGTCATAAATTTAAGAACATAGACGTTTATAAATTTTGCCTAGAACAGCGTATGGAAGCAAGCGCAACAGAAGTAGAATTTCCCCAAAAATCCTTCATAATATTAAGTGTATATCGAGCACCTGCAGGTAACTTTAATCTGTTTGTAAACCACCTTGAAGCTGTACTGGCCCAGTTAACAACCAAAAACAAAGAAATAGTGGTTGCTGGTGATTTCAATGTAGATTTCCTTAAAGACTCTCCCAATAAGAACTTATTTAAGTTCTGCACTAGGGTAGCCACTTGCTCACAAACAGCCACTGATAATATCTTTATAGAAAAGTCCAATGAACAAAATTATATTACAAAACCAATAGTCAATGGCCTCTCAGATCATGACATGTAGTTCCTTCCGTTAAATGTTAACAGTGAACAGGATATGAAATCTGTTAAATCTGAGCTCAAGAGGGTAATCAATAAGCCAAAAATTGATTATTTTAGGACACTCCTCAGAGACATTCACTGGACTGATGTTTACAGTGCTCATGGCACGAATGAAAAATATAACACTTTTGCTAATAAAGTGCTTACCTTATTTGAACACTGTTTTCCCCCAAAACTTACCGAGGTTAGAGCAAAGTCTACGAAGAAGCCATGGATTACTCAAGGAATAGGGGGATCTTGTAAAACAAAAAGAAAACTGTATCTGTCAATCTGAAACAGTTCCGATGTTGATGCTATAGCACATTACAAGAAATACTGCAAAATATTAAAGACTGTAAAACGGACATCAAAGCAAATATTTAACAAGGAAAAGAGAGTCATATCAGATAACAAAATAAAGACAATATGGGATATAGTGAAGGAGGAGACTGGTAGAACCAGACATGAAGAGGGACTAATAGCATTAAGAGTAAATGATACATTGGTGACAGATGTGTATAGTGTTGCAGAATTTTTTAACAAACATTTGATAACTGTTACTGAAAAAATGGAGTTGTCAGGTTCTGTAGATGCTGCTATGGAATATCTCAGACCAGAAATTTCAAGTAACTTCCATAATATGAATTTGACCCTCACTACCCCAGCAGAAATAATGTCCATCATAAAATCTTTAAAGTCAAAAACGTCAAGTGGGTTTGATGAAATATCAACAAAGCTAATTAAAGAATGTGATTATGAGTTAAGTAACATATTAAGCTGTCTGGTTAACCAGACGTTTATCAGTGGAATATTTGCTGAATGGTTAAAATATGCTGAAGTTAAGCCATTGTTTAAGAAGGGCGATAAAGAAATAGTATCAATTTTCCGTCCAATTTCACTTTTGCCAGAATTCTCAAAAATTTTAGAAAAAGTAATGTACAATCGGCTTTATAACTATCTTATCTCAAATAACATACTGTCAAAGTCACAGTTTGGATTTCTAAAGGGTTCTGATATTGAGAAGGCTATCTACACTTACAGTGAAAATGTGCTTAATTCATTAGATAAAAAATTGCAGGCAACTGATATATTTTGTGATCTGTCAAAGGCGTTTGACTGTGTAAATCACAATATCATTTTAAGTAAATTAGAATGCTATAGTGTAACAGGAAGTGCTGCAAAATAGTTCAAATCTTGCATCTCTGGCAGGAAACAAAGGGTGTTATTAGGAAAGAGACATGTATCAAGCTATCAGGCATCATCCAACTGGGAACTATTTACATGTGGGGTCCCACAAGAATCCATTTTAGGGCCCTTACTTTACCTTGTGTATATCAATGACCTTTCATCAGTAACATTACCAGATGCCAAGTTCGTTTTGTTTGTCGATGATACAAACATTGCAATAAATAGCAAATCAAGTGTAGTCTTAGAAAGATCAGCTAATAAAATATTTGTGGACATTAATCACTGGTTCCTAGCCAATTCCTTGTCACTAAACGTCGAAATAACACACTACATGCAGTTCAGAACTTGTAAGGGCTGTCCCACGAGTATATGCCTAACATATGATGACAAACAGATAGAACAAGTGGACAGTGTTAAAGTCTTGGGATTACAACTTGATAATAAATTCAACTGGGAAAAGCACACCACAGAAATGCTGAAGTATCTTAACAAATCTCTGTTTGCAATGCGAATTGTGTCAGGCATAGGGGATATACAAATGAAAAAGCTGGCATACTATGCTTACCTTCATTCCATAATGTCATATGGGATTATTTTTTGAGGTAATCCATCAAGCCAAGCCAAAGTTTTCCCAGCACAAAAGCTTGTAGTAAGAGTTATATGTGATGTGAGCTCAAGAACATCCTGCAGAAGCCTGTTTAGGGAACTAGGGATACTAACTACTGCTTCTCAGTATATTTATTCTTTAATGAAATTTGTCATTAAAAATATATCACTTTTTCAAACCAACAACTCAATTCATGGAATCAATACTAGAAATAACAATAATCTTCACAAGGATTTAAAGTCACTTAGTCTTGTACAAAAAGGTGTGCATTAACAACCAATGAAATTCAGTTTAAGAGAAACCTAAAGGATTTATTGGTGGCCAACTCCTTCTACTCCATTGATGATTTGTATATATAAGTACAATACAACTTCTGCACAATTTCAGTGCAGTAATGTGTTCATTGTAAATAAGTATTATAGTAGTTGTATTACACGTTTATTACCTTATAAATAATTTAGAAAATGTTTTATTTTAAATTCAGAGGATTAGTATTTGTAAAATGATTCTTTCATATAGTGTTCATTAAAAATGACGATCATTCCACTTGGGACCTGTGGAATGGTACATTAGCTTATTTGTTTGCGTTGTAAATATTTGTCATGTATTGTTGTTTTTCTGACATGTTCTAATTCCTGGAGGACCTCCTCACTATGGATCAATTGGAATGAAAGTAAATCTAATCTAATCTAAATGGTCCTGTGTAGTATGAGCTCCAAAGGAAGTTGTAATTTGCCGGTTTTAGTAGCGCTACATGTTTCAAAAGTGTTTTAAAGTGCAGACATTTTTATTCCTGTGTGTGTTTTACAAAGTACGGATTTTATAAGTAATTTAGTGTATGAGAAAAGACAGTAATTTCACATGGTATATTGAGCAGATCGGTGACTAAAAACTTGAGTGCATTAGACACCGATAAACTTAATAGTATGGCAAGCATTTTCATTTAAGAACAGTCCGTGCTTAGTAGCTGTTCAGATTTCGGGAAATACGTAACCATATTCTTTTATCGTGAATGAAAGGGATTGTGCGTGACTGTGTTAAGATTGGTAAGGGCTTGGCAGTGAAAGTGTACATTACCAAGGTTCTGAATATACCGAAGTTGTGCCAGTATTTTCACATTTCATTCAAAATTAAGTCTTTTTACCGATTCTTGGAATAGTTACATAGTACGCATCCTGGTGCGAGTTGCAGTACGATAGATTTCTGCTCGGCTTTCTTGCTGGCAATCTGCTGCAACTAGTGCGTAGGTAGCTGCAGGTAATGGACGAAAGTAATGGTTTGATGCAGCTCTCCATGCTACTCTATGCTGTGCAAGATCCTTCATCTCCCAGTATCTACTACAACCCACATCCTTCTGAATCTGCATAGTGTATTCATCTCTTGGTCTCCCTCTACGATTTTTACCCTCCACATTACCCTCCAATACTAAATTGCTGACCCCTTGGTGCCTCAGAACATATGCTACCACCCGATCCCGTCTTCTGGTCAAGTTGTGACACAAACTCCTCTCCTCCCCAATTCTATTCAATAGCTCCTCATTACTTACGTGATATTCCCATCTAATCTTCAGCATTCTTCAGTAGAACCACATTTCGAAAGCTTCTATTCTCTTCTTGTCCAAACTGTTTATCGTCCATGTTTCACTTCCATACATGGCTACACTCCATACAAATACTTTCAGAAACGACTTCCTGACTCTTAAATCTATACTCGATGTTAACAAATTTCTCTTCTTCAGAAACGCTTTCCTTTCCATTGTCAGTTTACATTTTATATTCTCTTTACTTCGACCACCATCAGTTAGTTTGCTCCCCAAATAGCAAAACTCCTTTACTACTTTAAGTGTCTCATTTCCTAATCTAATTCCGTCCGTATCGCCCGACTTAATTCGACTAGATTCCATTATCCTCGTTTTGCTTTTGTTGATGTTCATCTTATATCCTCCCTTCAAGACACTGTCCATTCCGTTCAACTGCTCTTCCAAGTCCTTTGCTGTCTGTGACAGAATTACAATGTCATCAGCGAACCTCAAAGTTTTTATTTCTTCTCCATGGATTTTAATACCTACTCCGAATTTTTCTTTTGTTTCCCTTTCTGCTTGCTCAATATACAGATTGAATAACATCGAGGAGAAGCTACAACCCTGTCTCACGCCCTTCTCAATCACTGCTTCCCTTTCATGTCCCTCGACTCTTATAACTGCCATCTGCTTTCTGTACAAATTGTAAATGGCCTTTCGCTCCCTCTATTTTATCCCTGCCACCTTCAGAATTTGAAAGAGAGTATTCCAGTCAACATTGTCAAAAGCTTTCTCTAAGTCTACAAATGCTAGAAACGTTGTTTTGTCTTTCCTTCATCTATCTTCTAAGATAAGTTTTAGGGTCAGTATTGCCTCACATGTTCCAATATTTGTATGAAATCCAAACTGATCTTCCCTGAGGTCGACTTCTACCAGTTTTTCCATTCATCTGTAAAGAATTCGCATTAGTGTTTTCCAGCTGTGACTTATTAAACTGATAGTTCGGTAATTTTCACATCTGTCAACATCTGCTTTCTTTGAAATTGGAATTATTATATTCTTCTTGAAGTCTGAGGGTATTTCGCCTGTCTCATAAATCTTACACACCAGATGGTAGAGTTTTGTGATGTTTGGCTCTCCCAAGTCAGTAGTTATAATGGAATGTTGCCTACGCCCGGGACCTTGTTTCGACTCAGGTCTTCCAGTGCTCTGTCACTCTCTTCATGCAATATCATAAGTCCCATTTCATCTTCATCTACATCCTCTTCCATTTACATAATATTGTCCACAAGTACATCACCCTTGTATAGACCCTCTACATACTGTTTCCACCTTTCTGCTTTCCCTTCTCTGCTTAGAACTGGGTTGCCATCTGAGCTCTTGATATTCGTACAAGCGGTTCTCTTTCCTCCAAAGGTCTCTTTAATTTTCCTGTAGGCAGTATCTATCTGACCCCTAGTGAGATAAGCCTCTACACCCTTACATTTGTCTTGTCGATATCATTTATGAAACGTTTGTATTCCTTTTTGCCTGCTTCATTTACTGCATTTTTATATTTTCTCCTTTCATCAATTAAATTCAATATTCCTTCTGTTACCCAAGGATTTCTACTAGCCCTCGTCTTTTTGCCTACTTGCTCCTCTGCTGCCTTCACTACATCATCCCTCAGAGCTACCCATTCTTCTTCTACTGTATTTCCTTCCCCCATTCCTGCCAATTGTTCCCTTATGCTCTCCCTGAAACTCTGTACAGCCTCTGGTTTAGTCAGTTTATCCAGGTCCCATCTCCTTAAATTCCCTCCTTTTTGCAGTTTCTTCAGTTTTAATCTACAGTTCATAACCAATAGATTGTGGTCAGAGTTCACATCTGCACCTGGAAATGTCTTACAATTTAAAACCTGGTTCCTAAATCTCTGTCTTACCATTATATAATCTATCTGATACCTTCTAGTATCTCCAGGATTCTTCCAGGTACACAGCCTTTTTCATGATTCTTCAACCAAGTGTTGGCTATGATTAAGTTATGCTCTATACAAAATTCTACCAGGCGGCTTCCTCTTTCGTTTCTTACCCCCAATCCATATTCATCTGCTACATTTCCCTCTCTCCCTTTTCCTGCTATCGAATTCCAGTCGCCAATGACTATTAAATTTTCGTCTGCCTTCACTATCTGAATAATTTCTTTTATCTCGTCGTACATTTCATCAATTTCTTCGTCATCTGCAGAGCTAGTTGGCATATAAACTTGTACTGCTGTAGTAGGCATGGGCATCGTGTCTATCTTTGACACAATAATGCGTTCACTATGCTGTTTGTAGTACCTTACACGCACTCCTATTTTTTATTCATTTTTCAACCTACTTCTGGATTACCCCTATTAGATTTTGTATTTATAACGCTGTATTCACCTGACCAAAAGTCTTGTTCCGCCTGCCACCGTACTTCACTAACTCCCACTACATCTAACTTTAACCTATCCATTTCCCTTTTTAAATTTTATAACCTACCTGCCCGATTAAGGGATCTGACATTCCACGCTCCAATCCGTACAACGCCAGTTTTCTTTCTCCTGATAATGACGTCCTCTTGCATAGTCATCGCCCGGAGGTCTGAATGGGGGACTATTTTACCTCCGTAATGTTTTGCCCAAGAGGACGCCATCATCATTTAACCATACAGTAAAGCTGCATGCCCTCGGGAAAAATTATGGCTGTAGTTTCCCCTTGCTTTCAGCCGTGTTGTGTTCATATATATAAAAAATATCCATTGCAGCTTTTACGCTTAGCGAACTAACATATTGTAACTTCCGTACAAGTAATTAAGAGTAATTCTCACTGCACTCAATACATGAAAGTAGCGAAGTGCATGTTTTTTATTCCATAATTAGTTAGAGTAATGATACCATGTTCAATATCGAACAAGCCAGATCAATGTTATATAAAAATAGTTGCAAATTAAAGATCGTACGTCCACAGCAGGAAATCTTTCAGTGTTGTGCACATCCCCACATAATAAGTCAAAGTGCATAAAGTTAAAATATTTTCAACTGCAGAAACTAATAGTGAGAATCGTATTTTATCTGTCGTGCTCGCAAAAATAAGCAATATAAAATTAATTAAAATATTATGCCATATAAACTGCATATAAAGTAAAAAGGGCATGCAGTGGGGATTACGCGATGGGCACCTGGTGCATCAGCCGGGAAAACAGTTAAAAAGCCGTAGTACATTGAATCCGTGGCTGAGAGAAATTTTATGAAAAATCATATAGTGAACGATATTGAAAAAGTTATTAAAACGGTACATGTGGAATTTTGAATGAACCCGTTTCAAGATGTCCGAGAGACTTACCAGAAAGGAGAAGATGTTAAACAGTCACAATAACAACGAGGGCAAATCGAAGCAGCAGACGGCGTCATAGCGGTATCAACGAGCAGCAGTATGGCAGAGCAGCGCTGCCAACTTGAAGAACGAGTGGGGACCCTGAAACTGGTATGCAAATGAAGGAGGTCGGACTCGTAGTTTCAGCACGCCGAGGCTGCAGCGTTCAACAACGGTAAGTTTGTTACATTTGTTTTGTGTTTAACACAGAAAGTGATAAAGATTTTGTAAATACGGTAAAAGAGGAAGAACTCTCATGCACTGTAAGTGCTTCACAAACTAGCACACCGGAACAGAGAGAATGAGTAGATGTTAAGGTAAAAGAGAAGGTTTTTGAAGATATTTCTGAGTTATTTACGGACAGTGGAGTAGAATCTGTATTAAGGATTCAGTTAATGTAACTAGTGGGGATCATGAAAATCCTGAAAGGACCTTTAGCATGAAACTGGTAACAATCAATTGTTTAATGACAGTGTTGAAAGTGTTAGTGAATCAAATGTGTCAAAAGTGGATACCTAATTTCGTACAATACTAGTGGAACAAGGTAAACAGGAAACAGTACTGCAGAAAATAGAACCTGGAAGTATGCAAGAAATTTTTGCAGCATGCGTGGGTTCTATAAAAATACTAATTTGGCTGAACATTTGGCCAGAAAATTAGTAAACTTGATGAAAACCTGGCAAAGCAGACTGCTGTTTTAAAAGGAATGTGGAAAAGTGATTTGAATTCGTTAGAAAGTAAAGTGGATGGCAAAATTTCTCAAGCTGACAATAACTGCCAACAATCCATTAAAATTATAAAAAGTGAATTATCAGATACCTTGAAAAAAGTTGCTGTAGGAAACAAACAAAGAGTAGACTTAACAAAAAAATGTGTGCAGAAAGTAGAGGTCAAAACAGTGGCGGTAGTGTTTATATGTGTAAATGATCACAAATTGTTACACAATAAAATCAGTTCTGAATATGCCAAATGTATGAATGATGTAAAAAGTGTGTCTAACCGAGTGGGTGTGTCTGTAGAAAATGTTTTTCAGCTGACTTAACCAGGTAGAAGAGGTTGAAGATAAGTTGGATGAGCATAGCAGTAGACTAACCTCAGACATTGGACTAACAGTACTGGATGTAGTTTTGTGGTAGAATCGTCTGAAATATCATATGTCACTAACAGTGAATTTTTACATTTTGATCCAACAGGAAATGTACATCCAAAGGAATTTTGGAATGACTTTGAAGATGTTCTACCTAGTTTGTGGCCAGGCAGACCAAAAGATTTGGTATATTACTTCTAAATTCTTAGGAGAGGCTAGAGCGTGGGGAATTATCGCTATTTAACAGTACGATGGTCTAGATAAATTTAAAGAGGCGTTTTTTAAAGAATACTGTGGCAAGCCAAAACAAATGGAGTTGCTAAGTAGCTTCTGGGCTGCGGAAAAATTTAATCCCAGAAAGGAAGGCGCAGAAAAGCTTGCGTTAAAGTGGGTGACAAATTTGTCATATTTAAAAAATAAAGTCGAGCGCGAACAAATTGTTATAGGCCTGGAAAGTAAATTGCCCATGAACTGACGAAACAAAATTATTGCAGATCCGAGGGATGACGTTCATAAACTCATTAGTTGTTTGGAGAGAGTTGAGAAGCTATTTCATGAGGAGGAGCATACAAATCGTAATGTCAGACCGCTAAATAATGCAGAACAGCGGCAGAATGTAAACTTTAACAGAATTGGCGTGTACTGTGGTAATGACAGGAGCGGAGGTGCTGCGAGGTGGCGCTGTCCAGCAAATGATAGGCGAAATAATGGGGAGCAGGTGCAAATTTGTGGGATTTTAGAATCTATGCTTCCCTGGTGTGAATATTTTTTGTGTTGCTATGGACAACTACGGATGCTATGATTTATTTTATTCCGTGTATTGAGCTTGATGTGTATAATTCATGTAGCTTGCTTAATGTATTAATAAAATGTTCCAATCAGAAACCAGGTGTAAATTACTTTGCTAACAGGTTATGGGCCCAGAAGTATAAATCGGTGCAATATTCTAAAAAAAATTATGAGATCACGGGTTCGGGAATATTAGCAGCAGCGCGCGGTAATTTGGTACGACGTAATCGCTAAAATCATGGTGCCAGTAAATACCAATTCATTGCCTACGATCGAAAAACTGATGTTAAGAGAAAACTGCAGTACCTGGCAGTTCGCTATGCGAACAGATTTAGAAGACGAACAATTGTGGGGATGCGTCAGTGGTGAAGTGCAGGATGCAACTAAAGTTTGTACAGCAAGAGCCAAAATTATACTCTTCGTCCATCTGTCGATATACGTTCACTTGCAAGATACATCTTCAGCAAAAGAAGCGTGGGACAAGCTAAAGCAAGACTAAGAAGATTCTGGTCTCTTCAGAAGGATAGGGTTATTAAAAACATTACTGTCAACCAGACTGGAGAATTGTTCGTCAGTAGAAGAATATGTGTCAAAGATAATTTCCGCGTCACAAAAATTAAATGGATTGAATTTTGAAGTTAAAGGAGAATGGATTGGGTATGTTCTGCTTGCAGGGTTACAAGACGGATATAAGCCTCTGTTTATGAGCTTAGAAAATTCAAACATGCCGATCACAGGAGACTCAATAAATAAATAATAAATAAAAAATAAAATAAAATAAACAAAATTACTGCAAGAAATATACGATGAAGCTTGTAATAAACAATCGATTAGCTATGTTGCTCTGCGAGTCAACTATAAATAACAATGTACACTAATGGCCATTAAAAATTGCTACACCACGAAGATGACGTGCTACAGACGCGAAATTTAACTGACAGGAAGAAGATGCTGTGATATGCAAATGATTAGCTTTTCAGAGCATTCATACATGGTTGGCACCGGTGGCGACACATACAACGTGCTGACGTGAGGAACGTTTCCAACCGATTTCTCATACACAAACAGCAGTTGACCGGAGTTGCCTGGTGAAACGTTGTTGTGATGCGTCTTGTAAGGAGGAGAAATACATACCATCACGTTTCTGACTTTGATAAAGGTCGGATTGTAGCTTATCGCGATTGCGGTTTATCGTATCGCGACATTGCTGCTCGCGTTGGTCGAGATCCAATGACTGTCAGCAGAATATGGAATCGGTGGGTTCAGGAGGGTAATACGGAACGCCGTGCTGGATCCCAACGGCCTCGTATAACTAGCAGTCGAGATGACAGGCACCTTATCCGCATGGCTGTAACGGATCGTGCAGCCACGTCTCGATCCCTGAATCAACAGATGGGGACGTTTGCAAGACAACAAACATCTGCACGAACAGTTCGACGACGTTTGCAGCAGCATGGACTATCAGCTCGGAGACCATGGATGCAGTTACCCTTGACGCTGCATCACAGACAGGAGCACCTGCGATGGTGTGCTCATCGACGAACCTGGGTGCACGAATGGCAAAATCTCATTTTTTCCGATGATTCCAGGTTCTGTTTACAGCATCATGATGGTCGCATCCGTGTTTGGCGACATCGCGGTGAACACACACTGGAAGTGTGTATTCGTCATCGCCATAATGGCGTAACACCCGACGTGATGGTATGGGGTGCCATTGGTTACACGGCTCGGTTACCTCTTGTTAGCATTGACGGCACTTTGAACAGTGGACGTGACATTTCAGATGTGTTACGACCTGTGGCTCTATCCTTCATTCAATCCCTGCGAAACTCTACATTTCAGCAGGATAATGCACTACCGCATGTTGCAGGTCCTATACGGGCCTTTCTGGATACAGAAAATGTTCGACTGCTGCCCTGGCCAGCACATTCTCCAGATCTCTCACCAATTGAAAACGTCTGGTCATTGGTGGCCGAGCAACTGGCTCGTCACCATACACGTCACTACTCCTGATGAACTGTGGTAACGTGTTGAAGCTGCATGGGCAGCTGTACCTGTACATGCCATCCAAGCGCTGCTTAACTCAATGCCCAGTCGTATCAAGACTGTTTTACGGCCAAGAGTGTTATTCTGGGTACTGATTTCTCAGGATCTATGCACCCAAATTGCGTGAAAATGTAATCAATCACATGTCAGTTCTAGTATAATAAATTTGTCCAATGAATATCCGTTTGTCATCTTCTTCATGTAGCAATTTTAATGGCCAGTAGTGTAATATTCAAAAAGGGTCCCAGGTTCTATAACTGCAACAAGTACGA
This sequence comes from Schistocerca americana, assembly GCF_021461395.2. Lineage (NCBI taxonomy): Eukaryota > Metazoa > Arthropoda > Insecta > Orthoptera > Acrididae > Schistocerca > Schistocerca americana. The sequence goes on from NC_060120.1 coordinate 614,994,676, forward strand.
TCATCTGGCTAAAAATTGTCGCAGCAAGAAGAAAAACGACGAAAAAACTTCGGCCACGACAGCCAGCTACCAGACGTTTCTCACAACAGCAGCTGCAGGTAAAGATACACAGACAGAATGGCACGTAGACTCAGCGCACATGTCTAAATATCCTTGTAATGAAAGTAGTGTTGAAGCATTGACAGGCTCGCAACTTTTAATAGCAAATAATGAAAACTTACCCGTAAAAGGTATAGGATTTTCGTTTGTAGATGTTCTCACGGGTAACAAGAAAGCTAGAATCAAAGTAGAGGATATTCAGTATGTGCCTCAGCTAAGCACATATCTAATGTCTGTTAGTAAAGTAGCAGAAAAAGTTCATTCGATTTTATTTGACAAGCAAGGTTGTCGTATTTACGACACATGCAAAAATATGGTTGCTAGTGCGTCATTAGCAAACGGAATGTATCGACTAGACCAACCTTATAATCGAAAATTTGAAGCAAAATCGGTATTGCAGGTAAATAGTGCAGGCTTGTGGCATGAAAGACTAGGTCATCTGCATTCTGAAGCTATGGATGAACTTTGAAATGGCCTGGCTAGTGGAATTTCATATAAGGGAACAATAAATACTCCATGTGCGATTTGCTCAGAGGGAAAACAAACAAGACTTCCTTTCGCACGGTTTAGCTCAAGAGCCATAGAAATTCTCGAGCCAGTTCACTCAGATTTGTGTGGGCCGATGGAAACTAGATCAATTGGAGGAGCCAAATACTTAGTTACTCTAATTGATGATTATTCCAGGAAAGTATTTGTATATTTCCTCAGAAATAAACATCAAGTAGCACAACTGATACGAGACTTCAAAAATCTAGTATAATGGCAAGCCAGCCGTTGTGACCCCCCCTGGTTCTAGGCGTTTCAGTCCGGAACCGCCCTGCTGCTACGGTCGCAGGTTCGAATCCTGCCTTGGGCATGGATGTGTGTGATGTCATTAGGTTAGTTAGATTTAAGTGGCTCTCAGTCTAGGGGACTGATGACCTCAGATGTTAAGTCCCATAGTATTCAGAGCCATCCAAACCATTTTTGAAAGGCGAACTGGAAAAAGAATCTGCACTCTATGCACCAATAATGGCACAGAATATGTGAATGATAATCTGATAACATTTTTTAGAAAGGAAGGAATGAGACATCAGACTACAGCACCATATACACCAGAACAAAACGGAGTGGCTGAGCGTTACAAACATACAATAGTAGAAAAAGCAAGATGCCTGCTCTTTGGAGTAAATTTGCCAAATAAATTCTTGGCAGAAGCAGCCTCCACTGCAGTGTATTTTATTAACATGTCCCTGACTAATACACTAAAGAACAAGACCCCAGAGGAAACTAGGACAAACAAAAAGCCGAATCTTAAGCATCTTACAATATTTGGAAGTAAGGCATATGCTCACACTCCAAGAACCAACAGACGAAAATGGGACAAAAAAGTGTTCAGTGTATTTTGGTAGGATACTGCTAAGATTCCAAAAATATACAGACTTTTTGAACCTGACTGTCAGAGAATCATAAAAACGAGAGATGTGAGTTTTGATGTAGATAATTCGAATCAGTGTAAAGAGGGAACCAAGCCGACTGTTTCTCCCACTGAGAGAGAAGAAGCAAGATGAAGTAACTACAACTGAATTAGAAGAAATTGAACCTGAACCTGAGAGTTCAACATCAAGTAGTAGTTCAATGGATACTAGCAGCAATGACAAAACAAGTCCAGACGATTCAGTTAATGATAATGAGCAACTGTAGCAAATATGAAGGTCATCGAGAATTCCAAAGCTAAAGAAACTGCATGACTTTATAACTTATCAGTCTAAACAGTCAACTGATTCCGATCCTTTGACACTAGAAGAAGCAATGACGCCAGAAAACGCTGAAAACTGGCTGAAGTCAATACAAGACGAGTTACAATCTCACAAAGAGAACTACACATGGGAGTCTGCTGATTTACCTTCAGATAATAAACCATTAAAAGCAAAATGGGTATTTAAAAGAAAGAAAGATACGAAAAGTCTCATTGTACGCCATAAAGCACGGCTAGTTATAAAAGGCTGTGCTCAGAAGCAAGGTCTGAACTATGATGAAACATTTTCGGCAGTCATAAGATATAACTCATTAAGGCATTTATTTGCTACAGTTGCTAAATACGATCTTGACACTAATCACTTAGATGTTGTTACAGCTTTCTTACAAGGTACTTACATGAAGAGATTTATGTGAAAGTTCCAGAACTAGGTCCAGTTACAAAGACAGTGAAAGATAATGGTGTATAAAGACTGAAAAAGGCAGTATATGGATTGAAGCAAGGTGGTCACCGCTGGAACTTGAAATTAGATCACGCACAATTGACTCTAAGCTTCAAAAGGTCAACAGCTGATCCTTGTGTCTATTATGAAAATTAAAGTTCAGACATTTTAACAGTTGCTGTTTATGTGGACGATGTGCTCATTTGTAGTAGCAATTTCAAGACAGAGATGCTTTTAAAAACAAACTCAGAGAAAAATTTTAGCTGAAATATCTTGGTGAAGTTACAAACTGTTTAGGCATCTGAATTACTAGGAACCACAGAGAAGGTTATTTGTGGCTGGATCAGACTCACTATATGGAACAAATTCTCAACAGATTTAATATGAAAGAGTGTAACCCAATATGTACACCACTGGACAGTAATCAGACGCTCCCTCATGATTTATGTCCAAAAACAGAACAAGAGCAAGAAGCTATGAAGAACATACCCTATTGTGAAGCAATAGGTAGTTTAATTTTTGTTCAATTAGGAACAAGGCTGGACCTAACCTTTTTGATAGGAATTATTAGCCGTTTTTGTAATAATTCAGGCATACCACATTGGCAAGCAGTCAAAAGAATCTTCAGGTATCTAAAAGGACTGCCACATAGTAGGTTACTGTGATGCAGATTAGTTATTTGGAGAGAATTGAGAAGCTGTTGCATGAGGAGGAGCATACAAATCATAATGTCAGACCACCAAATAATGCAGAACAGCGGCAGAATGTAAACTTTAACAGAATTGGCGTGTACCGTGGTAATGGCGGGAGCAAAGGTGACACTAACCAGGAAATGATAGGCAAAATAATGGGGAGCAGGTGCAAAATTTGTAGGATTTTACAATCTATGCCTCCCTGGTGTGTGAGTATCTTTTGTGTTGCTATGGGGAACTACGGATGCTATGATTTATTTCATTCCGTGTATTGAGCTTTATGTGTGTAATTCATGTAGCTTGCTTAATGTATTAATAAATTGTGCGAATCAGAAACTACCCATAAATTACTCTGGTAACACAATTATTGATCGTATTCTCCAGTGCGAGAGGATGATGTTGCCCCAAGGCGACAACCAATGGGAGAAAAGGTAAGTAATGGTACAGAATGCCAGAATCTGTCACACTAAATACTATCTGTGGAAAAGGCTAGGGTTTACAAGATAGGGGCTAGTAATATGAACCTAGTAGCAAAACCCTTTATACGTGTTAGCACTAAACAGACTGGGGTTATAAGTGGGGAGCAGAAGAAGGTAGTAACAACAGACCAAACGAGCTACATAAAAATCTGTACATTTAACGGAGGTTAAGGGGATTTTTTGGGCAGACATAAACAAAATAAGCACTGTAATACAGACGAAATGGGTGACGTATTAGCGGAAAATGTGACAGAACCTGATTTTCAGATAATCTTTAGCAACCAAATTGAAGTTACGTCGTGTTCTGGGGAAGGAGAAAGTACAGAAACTATAGAATTATGGGAGATACGTGTTGTCAGAGTAGAAGAAATATGGCGTCTATAAATGACAACATTTGTGAGGCTATAAGGGAGAGGCAGGAAAATGGTGACAAAAATGGGGTCACTCAATTAATTGTGGAAAAAAGGAAGAGAGAGAGAGAGAGGAAAGGGAGAATTGCGAAATGCCAGAAAATATTTTGAGCTGTCATTAGCGGACAGAAGAGTTAGTATGGGGAAGAAAAGTGATGAGGGTAATTCTGCAAAAATCTGTGTAATTTCTGGAAACAGGGAGGGTTTCGATAGAAGGGATGTTGTGAACGACTTGTTGAGGGAGGGTTCTGACACTAGCAATGAAACGAGGATGTTGCGTCAGCCAGTAATTAGTCTGCAAGTTTGTAACGAAGAAATACAGTGTTTAGCAGATGGTGGCAGTGCTTTATGTGCTGTGAGTGAAAGTTGGTTGTAATTGTTGCCATATAGAAATGAACTTGTAATAATGCCAGTAACGGGGGTGTAGATAATTGTAGCTACAGGAAAAATTTTAAAAAAACCTGTTAAACACGAAGTTGTGTTGCCAGGAAAAATTAATGGTGTGCAAGTACTCCACAATTTCTTTATAATCCCTGATCTATGTATAAAAATGCTAATTGGGGTAGATTTCTTTAACCAGTACAAAGGGAGATTAAACTTTAATGACAATATAGTAATGAAATAAATGGGAAAGATGTGGATGTACCATTTTTTGGAAAAAATAATTTGACTAAAGAAAAAGTAGCGTGTATGCCAATTAGGTATTGTAGAGGGATGGAAGATTTAGAGGGCTACAATGAGAATGGGGATGATGTTGGGGTGCACCCTGAGGAAATGAAGGTAGTGCAAGGAAAAATAGAACAAAAAATAAAATAGGTGCCAGACATAGAGAAGCATCAAAGGGACACATTAGATCACAAATATGTTATCAATTGGAAAAGATATATTAGTCCAGAATTAGATGTGAGCTAAGCTCGGAAGCCTCAGAGGGCATTGCAACCTAAGCAATGCTGGGTGTTTGACGAACACCAGGTGCTCGAGATATTGACAATGCTATTATAGTTTCTTTTGGTATTGTCAAATCTTTCTCTTCTGTCATTCTGAGCTGAAACTATCATCTTTAATTTTCTTCTCTATCATTGAAGGTAAAGTGTTTGAGAGCCTGAGAGGGTGTTATGGTGTCTTCTGAAGAATAAGTTTTATGATGAGAGAAGCGGGCATCAAATTGTAATGGAGTGAAGTGATGACATAAGTATGTTGATGTAAGAAAATTATTAAAGTATAAAGGTGATGATGTAAAGGGAAAGTGGAAGAAGGGTGCATTATCCTGCTGAAAGCTGACAGTAGGGATTGACTTTAATTATAAGAGAAATTATTCCATGCTATGTGGAACTGTGTGAAGCATTAATGTAACAGTTAAAATAATGGCAGATGGGAAGGAATATTCTGTTGGTATATCTAAAAATAAATTGGAGACTGAGTGAAATGTAGGGAAATGAAAGTAACTGGATGTGATAAATGCAGTCAATAAGGAAATTTTGATGATGAACAAGAAAGTGTAGTGGTGTGGAAGAGGCATGTAGTAATGAACGGCCATATAGTTCACAAATATGATGAAAAATATACCTGGATAAAGCTGAAGAACATTTATTGTGAAAGGAATGTGAATGAATGTGGAGATTATACATACATATATTGCAAATAAAAAATTTGATTTCTGTTCAGTAGCGACAAAAAATATGAATAAGAAATGATACAAAGAGACACTGCATAAAAGTGTAACTATGTATTATAAAATGTTTTTAAATAATTGCTTTGTGTGAAATGTGTTTTTCACAATGTTCTCTAGTTGAGTTAAAGTAAAAAAAATAAGATTTGCTTTCAATAGTGGCTAGTTTTTTTAAAAAAGCTCATTAAGTCTTCTAAAGGAAATGAATTCTTAAAAAAAGCTTCTAGTAGATTTGATCTTGCTGATTAAAGTAAAATAAAATAGCAATACTCCATTATCTTACATTCATTTGAAGTAAAGTTAAACGAAATATAAAATTTGTAAAAAATTTCTTGTAATAATAACTGATTGTGTATTAGGATGTATGTAAAGAAAGTAGTCTTAGATGGAAGAATGGTTTCAGGGACAATATTGCATGTAAACCCTGAAAGGACAGATATGTGGAGAAGGGAGGAATGTTATGGACACTAAAATTCAACGGTACCATGATCAAAAACCAGGGAAATGTATGTGACTATAAGACGACACTGATGTTCTGGTGCTAAGATAGTAAAAAATACTGTTATTAAATGGAAGGACACAAATCGCAGTGCCTTTAAATAAATAAGTGAACAGGTAGTTAACAACAAAAGACTTTCATGAAACATCAATTTAAAAATGTTGAAAGTTATTAAAATGTTGGAAGCTATTAACATGTTGAAAATTTTCATCAGTTTTGTCGTGTGAGAAATGATATTTCATGAATAAATTGAAAGATTAAGCTAGGTTAGTTGTAGACTGCCAAGTACACAGTAAGAAATTTGTAATTTTAGTATGTAAGAATAAGAATTATTTGAAAGATATAAAATTTGAAATCAAAATTAATAATTTGTATAATTCTAAAACTCTTGGAAAAAACATCATAATCACAGGGGGTGTGAGGCTTGGTCCATTATATCGCTCCTGTCTAGAGCCTGTGTACAGGAAGAATTACTGATACATGTACAGTGACATATGGTCTGAAGCGGGTTCGGTCAAGTATTTAGTTCTAATTTTCGTCTGCTAGAGGACAGTAGCGGTCACGACTAAAGAACTATAATGTAGTTAAGAATTTTGACCACCAGAGTCCAGTAGTGCACAGAGACATTCAAGAAACAGGTCAAGAGAATGTTTTTGTGAGTTACTCTGTTTATTTCTAAAAGACTTTTTTGTTTGTTTATGTTTATACAGTTTTGCAAATGCTTTAGTAGTGTGAATGTTGCTTGAATGTGGTCTAAAGTAAATATATAAATCATTGTTCTACTGATGAACACTGTACGAATTGGTGTGAGAGAGTTTTAAGACAGTGTGAATGCAGACAATGGGGAACTTTGTATCATAATTTGTTAAGTAAGTTTATGTTGATAGGAAAGCTAATACGAGTGCAAATGAAAATAGTTAATAACATAAAGTATAAACAAAATATCATAATGTTAAATATTAATTTCGGGAAAAAGTACAGTTCGAAAGTGTGTTATTTGTTGATTGCTTAGTCATGAAAACCGCGGACTAATATTTTTCTACTGGCCTTAAAGGAAACAGACCAATCAGAATGGAGTAGTCTTTGCATGTCTTTTTTCTTGGTGATATAGAATGCTTAAAGCAGTATAAGGGAGTCGGAGCCCATCTTTTCAATGGTATGGTTGTGTGTAGTACGAGCTATGAAGGAAATTATATTTTGCCGGTTTTAGTTTTTCTACATGTTTCTAAAGTGTTTTAAAGTGTGTTTTTTAGAAAGTACAGATTTTTTAAGTAGTTTTGCATATGAGAAAAGACAGTAATTCCGTGTGGCATATTGAGAAGATCGGTGACTAAAAACTTGAGTGCAGTAGACACCGATAAACTTAATAGTATGATGAACATTTCATTTAAGAACATTCTGTGCTTAGTAGCTGTTCAGATTTCGGGAAATATGTTACTATGTACTTGCTAACGTGAATGGAAAGATTTGTGCTTGACTGTGTTTAAATTACCACGGGCTTGGCAGTGGAACTGTACATTATCAAGGTTCAGAATATACTGAAGTTTTGCCAGTATTTCCACCTTTCATTCAAAATTAAGTATTTTTCCCAATTCTTGGAAGAGTTACGTCAGATGCAGCCTAGTGGGAGTTACAGTATGATAGGTTTCTGTCCAGCTTTCCTACTGCCGATATGCTGCAAAGAGTTCACCAAGTAGGTTCAGGTAATGGACGAAAGTAACCGCGCCGCTGCAACCTTAATTTGTACTCCCATTACCGACTGATAACGGCATCATCATATCTCACTAAAACTCTGGAAAGTGTGATCAAAAGGAGACTAGATGGTGTCTTGAAAGCGAAGACTAATTCCGAAGAATCAATATGCATTCAGAAAAGGGAAGAGAAGAATAGGAAATTTGTAGATGCTCACTCTGGAAGTAACAACTGTATTTAAAGCGAAGAAAAATGTGGTTGTGGCTTTCTTGATGTCATGGAGTACATGACCGTGTACATATTCCACTTTGTTAGGTAAATTAGAGAAGTATGGTGTATCACATAGACAGATCTCTCAAAGAAAAATCAACGTTAAATTCTGTGGTATAAAGCATTCTTGCTTCTCAAAGTTCGCCACAAGCAGCTGTTTTAAGTTCCTTACTATATATTCTTTACACATACAATTTAGAAAACCAAATTACTCTTCCCCAAAATTTCATAGTATGCAGATTATATACAGGGTGAGCCCAAAGTCTTGCCCTGATTACAACAATTTATTACAGAATAACCGTTTGACATAATAATTTCCATTTGCTGCCATTACATAGGCTAGCAGGAAAAGGAAGAGAAGGAAACATAGTAGCTGAATATGGAATGGGGGTATGGAACGAAAGAGGAAGCCTCCTGGTAGAATTTTTCACAGAGCATAACTTAATCATAGCCAACACTTGGTTCAAGAATCATGAAAGAAGGTTGTATACATGGAAGAGGCCTGGAGGTACTGGAAGGCTTCAGGTAGATTATATAATGGTAAGACAGAGATTTAGGAACCAGATTTTAAACTGTAATGCATTTCTAGGGGCAGATGTGGACACCGACCACACTCTATTAGTTATGAACTGTAGATTAAAACTGAAGAAACTGCAAAGAGGTGGGAAGTTAAGGAGATGGGACCTGGATAAACTGACTAAACCAGAGGTTGTAGAGAGATTCAGAGAGAGCATTAGGGAACGATTGACAAGAATAGGTGAAAGAAAGAAGAAATATTGAATTTAATTGATGAAAGGAGAAATATAAAAATGCAGTAAATGTAGCAGACAAAAAGGAATACAAACATCTCAAAAATGAGATCGACAGAAAGTGCAAAATGGCTAAGCAGGGATGGCTAGAGGACAAATGTAAGGATGTAGAGTCATATCTCACTAGGGGTAAGATAGATGCTGCCTACAGGAGAATTAAAGAGACTTTTGGAGAAAAGAGAACCACTTGTATGAATATCAAGATGGAAACCCAGTTCTAAGCAGAGAAGGGAAAGCAGGAAGGTGGAAAGAGTATACAGAGGGTCTATACAAGAGCAATGTACTTGAGGACAATATTATGGAAATGGAAGAGGATGTAGATGAAGATGAAATGGGAGATATGATACTGCGTGTTACAGAAAAGTGGCCAGATTTCAGTTATCTTTATACTGATGAATCAAAGAGTTCGCAAAAACTGAATGCGCTTATATTCGTCCCCGACTTCAGGTCTAGAAGAAATACAAATTACCCATGGCATCTTCTATATTCATGGCGAAGGCAGTAACAATGTTAGAAGCCCTTAAATTTATAATTTCAGCTTCACTCTCTAGGATTTTAATTGTGTTGGATTCCCAGAGTATCCTCAAAAACATCGAGTATCGATGTTGGAATAAAGCACCTAAGCAATACATTCCAAATGTTATTAAGGAAATTAATTGCTTTCATAAGAAAGACCAGATTATTAATCTTCATTGGGTACTTTCTCATACAGGTTTAAAATGCAATAACCTGCTCGACACCTAAGCTAAGCAAACAATATCAATGGGTCATACTCTTGACTACAAAACACTGTATATGAATTGTATTGATGATGTCAAGCATCTTACCCTACAGCAATGGTAAGATAAATGCAATGTATCTAAAACTGAAAGGTAGCTATTACACAATGCTTCAATCTTAAGCCATCTTCATACCATGGTTCATGAGGATGCAACTGAACTGTTCCATGACATCAACCATAATTCATCTTCGATTGAACCATACTTCCTTCTCACTTCAATGGCAAGAGAAATGCAATGTATCTAAAACTGAAAGGTAGCTATTACACAATGCTTCAATCTTAAGTCATCTCCATACCATGGTTCATGAGGACGCAACTGAACTGTTCCATGACATCAACCATAATTCATCTTCGATTGAACCATACTTCCTTCTCACTTCATTTATATCTAATCAACATTTACAGTTTCCCTGCATGTGAGTGTAACGCCGAGACAATCACATATGTACGCTAGTAGCTACTCATCTATTATCCTCTAAAGACATTTATCTGTATAGAGTAATTGGTAATTTCATTAAGAAGATCGGAATAAATCTATAGGACAGGTATAGGTTGAAGTGAGCTAAGCTTCATATTACTAATATGATCCTTTATATTTATGCTGTACTCGATATTGTGATACTCTTTTGATGGCTATGTAGAGAAGATTCTAGGGTCAAATAAATTTGAAAAAAACACGAAAAATCTCAACCTGCTTGAAACCAGCACACTGCGTAGTCACAGAATAGACAACATACAGAAAGGAAGGCTGAGGACAATTCCTTGGTATGAAGTCATTTATTGTTAATGACAACTCGGCCCTAAACAAGAATAACCAATAGTATTTCATGGCATTTGGATCACGCAACGTCGCTTGCTTGTTGGTTTTGGAAGACTGTATTAGATTTCATTGTATTCTGTGCTTTCTGTATTAAAACTTGTATGTTAGCATGCCATTTCAAGGCAATGGCACGTCGAAGATTTATCACGAACGTCATATTTTCATAAACTCAACTGTCAAGACAAAGATCACAGTCACAGCGTATGATAATGAACTTTGTGCAAAACAGAGAATGGAAACTGATGTTATGGCGGCCATTGGCGATTTGTAGCCTAATTTTCATACTCCATGTTTTACACTCCACTAAATGATTATTAAAATATGAAATATGCTTTAAATTAAGTAAACAACACTCTTGGCCAAGACAGCTATTCGATACACTGACTTTTACAAATTAAAACAAATTCTGTGAATCTTTACAAAATGTGAATCTTCCAGAAGTAGACGTCAGAAACAGAAGCACTCACGGATTGAAAATATGGACTAAGTTTTACTTGTCTCCCTTTTTTCACAAAAATAGTTGCAGTGTCAAAATACACTATTTCAGGAATGAGTTGCTGATAAATAGTTCCTGCAGTGTGAATATTCTTTTTTCCTTACATCTGACACACACAGAACATCAAAGATAAAATTGCTTTCTCCAGATCGCTCATAGGATCATCAGAAATGAAACAGTCCTATTGACTTTCGCTATCCTCTGTAACTATTTGTTATTCGAGTATCAGGCTGTTCCTAAAATAAGTTTGAAGCCAAGCTTTGTGCTCAAAACCATAACGAAACCAAGCAAATGTGAAATGATAGTTGTTTACTGCTACAACTTTAAATGGATGTTCTTACGAAATGGAAGTGACTGAATGAAATTCTTTACAAAAGAATGCTAATGAAACAAGTTGTGATAAATGTTTAGTTAAAAAGTTATCACATAAGCTCTTAAATTCATTAATGTTCACATGTACAAAAGAATTTAAATTCATTCCAAGCTGTCACTGCATTCATCTCCAGATAACAATTAAGCTTGTTTTGTAAACATAATGGTAAGGCAGAGATTTAGGAACCAGGTTTTAAATTGTAAGACATTTTCAGGGGCAGATGTGGACTATGACTACAATCTATTGGTTATGAACTGTAGATGAAAACTGAACAAACTGCAAAAAGGTGGCAATTTCAGGAGATGGGACCTGGATACACTGACTAAACCAGAGGTAGTAGAGAAATTCAGAGAGAGCATTAGGGAACGATTGACAAGAGTAGGGGAAAGAAATACAGTAGATGAAGAATGAGTAGCTTTGAGGGATGAAGTAGTGAAGGCAGCAGAGGGTCAAGTAGGTAAAAAGACGAAGGCTAGTAGAAATCCTTGGGTAACAGAAGAAATATTGAATTTAATTGATGAAAGGAGAGAATATAAAAACGCAGTAAATGAAGCAGGCAAAAAGGAATGCAAAAATCTCAAACATGAGATCGACAGATAGTGCAAAATGGCTAAGCAGGGATGGCTAGAGGACAAATGTAAGGATGTAGAGTCATATCTCCCTAGGGGTAAGATAGATACTGCCTACAGGAAAATTAAAGAGACCTTTGGAGAAAAGAGAGCCACTTGTATGAATATCAAGAGCTCAGATGGAAACCCAGTTCTAAGCAAAGAAGGGAAAGCAGAAAGGTGGAAGGAGTATTTAGAGAGTCTATACAAGGGTGATGTACTTGAGGATAATATTATGGAAATGGAAGAGGATGTAGATGAAGATGAAATGGGAGATATGATACTGCATGAAGAGTTTGACAGAGCGCTGAAACAAGGCCCGGGAGTAGACAACATTCCATTTGAACTACTGACGGCCTTGGGAGAGCCAGTCCTGACAAAACTCTACCATCTGGTGAGCAAAATATGTGAGACAGACGAAATACCCTCGGACTTCAAGACGAATATAACAATTCCGATCCTAAAGAAATCAGGTGTTGACAGATGTGAAAATTACCGAACTGTCAGTTTAATAAGTCATGGCTGCAAAATACTAACTCGAATTCATAATAGACGAATGGAAAAACTGGTAGAAGCCAACCTCAGGGAAGATCAGTTTGGATTCCGAAGAAATGTTGGAATACGTGAGACAATACTGACCCTAAGGCTTATCTTAAAAGCTAGATAAAGAAAAGGCAAAGCTCCGTTTCTAGCATTTGTAGACTTAGAGAGTGCTTTTGACAATGTTGACTGGAATGCTCTCTTTCAAATTCGGAAGCTGGCAGGGGTAAAATGCAGGGAGCAATAGGCTATTTACAATTTGTACAGAAACCAGATGGCAGTTATAAGAGTTGAGGGGCATGAAAGGGAAGCAGTGGTTGGGAAGGGAGTGAGACGGGATTGTAGCCTCTCCCCAATGTTGTTCAGTCTGTATAGTGAACAAGCAGTGACGGAAACAAAAGAAAAATTCGGAGTAGGTCTTAAAATCTATGGAGAAGAAATAAGAACGTTAAGGTTCGCCGATGACATTGTCATTCAGTCAGAGACAGCAAAGAACTTGGAAGAGCAGTAGAACGGAATGGACAGTGTCTTGAAAGGAGGATATAAGATGAACATCAACAAAAGCAAAACGAGGATAATGGAATCTAGTTGAATTATGTCGGATGATGCTGAGGGAATTAGAGACACTTAAAGTAGTAAAGGTGTTTTGCTGTTTGGGAAGCAAAATAACTGATGATGGGCGAAATAGAGAGGATATAAAATGTAGACTGGCAATGGCAAGGAAAGCGTTTCTGAAGAAGAGAAATTTGTTAACACCGAGTATAGATTTAAGAGTCAGGAAGTCGCTTCTGAAAGTATTTGTATGGAGTGTAGCCATGTATGGAAGTGAAACATGGAACGATAAACAGTTTGGACAAGAAGAGAATAGAAGCTTTCGAAATGTGGTGCTACTGAAGAATGCTGAAGATTAGATGGATAGGTCACATAACTAATGAGGATGTATTGAATAGAAATGGGGAGAAGAAGAGTCTGTGGTACAACTTGACTAGAAGAAGGGATCGGTTGGCAGGACAGGTTCTGAGGCATCAAGGGATCACCAATTTAATATTGGAGGACAGGGTGGAGGGTAAAAAACGTAGAGGGCGACCAAGATATGAATACACTAAGCAGATTCAGAAGGATGTAGGCTGCAGTATGTACTGGGAGATGAAGCAGCATGCACAGGATTGAGTAGCATTGAGAGCTACATCTAACCACTACAAGAATAACAACAAGTTTTTTTTCCTAGCAGAAATTTTATTTTACTACTTAATTTTCATCTGTCACTTTGAGATGATAAATCAACTACTCTTTCAACAGAAAAAGATGTTGCGTGACACCCAAGGAGTTTCAGGGTCTTTGTCACTGCTGGAATTTTCTTTCGTGTTTTCAGCCTTACAGTAACACATATGTATTGTTTTAATTGAAGCCAGTAGGCTGTATTAAAATTTGATTTATAGGCATGTCTTGAATTAGGCCCCGAGAAGTAAGTTCACTCAAACATATTATGCAATATTAATCATATTTGTTTAATAAATGACAATTGATAAGAGTCATAAAGAAACTTTTGGCAAGTATTATCCTAAATATGTTATTGTTTCAGTTTTTGCTTTATATAACTTTTGGTGTGATATTTCTTCTTTTTCATTTTCTTCCAGCAGTAAGTATAACAATAAATCACAATCAATAATTTGTGAAAAACACGTTTCTATATACAGAACTGTTTACAGTTCAGCTGCAGGCTACCTGTTCATGGCACAGTCAGGCAGCATGCTCAGATAAAATACTTAACTTCTATTTTCTGCATATCGTAGTGAGATGTGCCTTTCGTTCCAACTATTAAAAAAATTCAAAATGTAGCTACATTGAGAACATTGCAACTTGTCGCAGATATAAAATCGTTCCCCATTTGGATCTCTGGGTGGGACTCTTCAGGAGGCTGTCATCCTCATGAAGAACAAAACTGATTTCTGTGGGTTAGAGTGTGGAATGTTGCATCTCTTAGACAGATATGTAGATTGTTGTTGTTGTAGTGGTCTTCAGTCCTGAGACTGGTTTGATGCAGCTCTCCATGCTACTCTATCCTGTGCAAGCTTCTTCATCTCCCAGTACCTACTACAACCTACATCCTTCTGAATCTGCTTAGTGTATTCATCTCTTGGTCTCCCTCTACGATTTTTACCCTCCACGCCGCCCTCCAATGCTAAATTTGCGATCCCTTGATGCCTCAAAACATGTCCTACCAACCGATCCCTTCTTCTAGTCAAGTTGTGCCACAAACTTCTCTTCTCCCCAATCCTATTCAATACCTCCTCATTAGTTACGTGATCTACCCACCTTATCTTCAGCATTCTTCTGTAGTACCACATTTCGAAAGCTTCTATTCTCTTCTTGTCCAAACTGCTTATCGTCCATGTTTCACTTCCATACATGGCTACACTCCATACAAATACTTTCAGAAACGACTTCTTGACACTTAAATCTATGCTCGAGGTTAACAAATTTCTCTTCTTCAGAAACGATTTCCTTGCCATTGCCAGTCTACATTTTATATCCTCTCTACTTCGACCATCATCAGTTATTTTACTCCCTAAATAGCAAAACTCCTTTACTACTTTAAGTGTCTCATTTCCTAATCTAATCCCTTCAGCATCACTCGATTTAATTTGACTAGATTCCATTATCCTCGTTTTGCTTTTGTTGATGTTGATCTTATATCGTCCTTTCAAGACACTGTCCATTCCGTTCAACTGCTCTTCCAAGTCCTTTACTATCTCCGACAGAATTACAATGTCATCGGCGAACCTCATAGTTTTTACTTCTTCTCCATGAATTTTAATACCTACTCCGAATTTTTCTTTTGTTTCCTTTACTGCTTGCTCAATATACAGATTGAATAACATCAGGGAGAGGCTACAACCCTGTCTCACTCCTTTCCCAACCACTGCTTCCCTTTCATGCCCCTCGACTTTTATAACTGCCATCTGGTTTCTGTACAAATAGCCTTTCGCTCCCTGTATTTTACCCCTGCCACCTTCAGAATTTGAGAGAGTATTCCAGTTAACGTTGTCAAAAGCTTTCTCTAAGTCTACAAATGCTAGAAACGTAGGTTTGCCTTTCCTTAATCTTTCTTCTAAGATACGTCGTAAGGTTAGTATTGCCTCACGTGTTCCAACATTTCTACGGAATCCAAACTGATCTTCCCCGAGGTTCGCTTCTACCAGTTTTTCCATTCGTCTGTAAAGAATTCGCGTTAGTATTTTGCAGCTGTGACTTATTAAACTGATAGTTCGGTAATTTTCACATCTGTCAACACCTGCTTTCTTTGGGATTGGAATTATTATATTCTTCTTGAAGTCTGTGGGTATTTCGCCTGTCTCATACATCTTACTCACCAGATGGTAGAGTTTTGTCATGACTGGCTCTCCCAAGGCCATCAGTAGTTCTAATGGAATGTTGTCTACTCCCGGGGCCTTGTTTCGACTCAGGTCTTTCAGTGCTCTGTCAAACTCTTCACGCAGTATCTTATCTCCCATTTCATCTTCATCTACATCCTCTTCCATTTCCATAATATTGTCCCCAAGTACATCGCCCTTGTATAAACCCTCTATATACTCCTTCCACCTTTCTGCCTTCCCTTCTTTGCTTAGAACTGGGTTGCCATCTGAGCTCTTGATATTCATACAAGTGGTTCTCTTCTCTCCAAAGGTCTCTTTAATTTTGCTGTAGGCAGTATCTATCTTACCCCTAGTGAGACAAGCCTCTACATCCTTACATTTGTCCTCTAGCCACCCCTGCTTAGCCATTTTGCACTTCCTGTCGATCTCATTTTTGAGACGTTTGTATTCCTTTTTGCCTGCTTCATTTCCTGCATTTTTATATTTTCTCCTTTCATCAATTAAATTCAATATTTCTTCTGTTACCCAAGGATTTCTATTAGCCCTCGTCTTTTTACCTACTTGACCCTCTGCTGCCTTCACTACTTCATCCCTCAAAGCTACCCATTCTTCTTCTACTGTATTTCTTTCCCCCATTGCTGTCAATTGTTCCCTTATGCTCTCCCTGAAACTCTCTACAACCTCTGGTTCTTTCAGTTTATCCAGGTCCCATCTCCTTAAATTCCCACCTTTTTGCAGTTTCTTCAGTTTCAATCTGCAGTTCATAACCAATAGTGGTCAGAATCCACATCTGCCCCTGGAAATGTCTTACAATTTAAAATTTATGTAGATTAGAAAATTTAAAAAGAAAAATGGATAGGTTGAAGTTAGATATAGTGTTAACTAGTGAAGTTTGGTAGCAGGAGGAACAGGGCTTCTGGACAGGTAAATACATGCATAAATACAATATTGGATAGGGGTAACACAGGTGTAGGTTTTTATAATAAATAAGAAAATACAAATGTGGATAAGCTACTATGAAAAGCATAGCAAACACATTATCATAGCTGATATAAACAGAAACAACAACCACAATAGTACAAATTTATATGCCAACTAGCTCTGTAGATGATGACAATATTGAAGTAGATGAAATAAAAGAAATTATATGCATGGTTAAGGAAGACGAAAATTTAAATGAGATGGAGAACTCGAATTCGATAGTAGGAAAAGGAAGAGAAGAAAAAGTTGTAGGAGAATATGGCTTAGGGGAAAAGAATGAAAGAGGAAGTCACTATCTGGTAGATTTACAGAGAGCATAATTTAATAATCACTAACACTCTGCTTAAGAACCATGAAAGGAGGTTTTATATGCGGAAGTGACCTGGAGACACCATAAACTTTCAGATTGATTCTATAAAGATAAGAGGTTTAATAATGAATAAAAAATAGGAACACGGATCAGCTACTACGAACGGCACAGTGAACGCATTATTGCAGCCAAGATAGCCACAAAGCCCACACCTACCACAGTAGTACAAGTTTATATGCCAACTAGCGCCACAGATGACGAAGGGATGAAGAAATGTACCATTAGATAAAAGAAATTATTCAGAATGTAAAGGCAGACGAAAATTTAATAGTCATGGGTGACTGGAAATCGATAGTAGGAAAAGGAAGAGAAGAAAAAGTAGGTGAATATGGAATGGGAATAAGGAATGAAAGCGGAAGCCGCCTGGTAGAATTTTGCACACAGAATAACTTGATTATAGCTAACACTTGGTTTAAGAAGCATGAAAGAAGCTTGCATATGTTGAAGAGGCCTGGAAATACTGGAAGATTACAGATAGATTATATAATGGTAAGACAGAAATTTAGGAACCAGGTTTTAAATTGTAAGACATTTCCAGGGGCAGATGTGGACGCCAACCACAATCTATTGGTTATGAACTGTAGATTAAAACTGAAGAAACTGCAAAGAGGTGGGAAGTTAAGGAGATGAGACCTGGATAAACTGAAAGAACCAGAGGTTGTAGAGAGATTCAGAGAGAGCATTAGGGAACGATTGACAGAAAAAGGGGGAAGAAATACAGAAGAAGAAGAATGGGTAGCTCGTAGAGGTGAAACAGTGAAGGCAGCTGAGGATCAAGTAAGTAAAAAGCCGAGGCCTAGTAGAAATCCTTGGATAACAGAAGAGATATTGAATTTAGTTAATGAAAGGAGAAAATATAAAAATGCAGTAAATGAAGCAGGCAAAAAGGAATACAAACGTATCAAAAATGGGATCGACAGGAAGTGCAAAACGGCTAAGCAGGGATGGCTAGAGGACAAATGTAAGGGTGTAGAACCATATGTCGCTAGTATATGATATATGCTGCATAAAGGAAAATTAAAGAACCTTTGGAGAAAAGAGATCCACCTGTATGAATGTTAATAGCTCAGATGGAAAACCAGATCTAAAGAAAGAAGGGAAAGCAGAAAGATGGAATGAGTATATGGAAGGTCTATACAAGGGCGATATACCTTGAGGGTAATATTATGGAAATGGAAGAAGTCGTACGTGAAGATGAAATTGGAGATATGATACTGTGTGAAGAGTTTGACACAGCACTGAAAGACCTAAGTCGAAACAAGGCCCCTGGAGTAGACAACATTCCATTAGAACTACTGATAGCCTTCAGAGAGGCAGCCATCACAAAACTCTACCATCAGGTGAGCAAGATGTGTGAGGCCGGCGAAATACCCTCAGACTTCAAAAAAGAATATAATAATTCCAATCCCAAAGAAAGCAGGTGTTGAGAGGTGTGAAAATCACCGAACTATCAGGTTAATAAATCAAGGCTGCAATAGTTACATGAATTCTTTACAGACGAATGGAAAAACTGGTAGAAGCTGACCTTGTGATAGATCAGTTTGGATTCCATAGAAATTTTGGGACACTTGAGGCTATACTGACCCTATGACTTATCTTAGAAAGTAAGCTAACGAAAGGCAGACCTACGTTTCTAGCATTTGTAGATTTAGAGAAAGCTTTTGAGAATGTTGACTGGAATATTCTCTTTCAAATTCTGAAGGTGGCATGGGTAAAATACAGGGAGCGAAAGGCTATTTAGAATTTGTACAGAAACCAGATGGCAGTTATAAGAGTTGAAGGACATGAAAGGGAATCAGTGGTTGGGAAGGGAGTGAGACAGGTTTGTAGCCTATCCCCGATGTTCTTCAATCTGTGCACTGAGCAAGCAGTAAAGGAAACAAAAGAAAAATTTGGGGTAGGAATTAAAATGCATGGAGAGGAAATAAAAACTTTGAGATTTCCCAATGACATTTTAATTCTCTTGGAGACAGCAAAGGACCTCAAAGAGCAGCTGAACAGAATGGACAGTGTCTTGAAAGGAGGATATAAGATGAACATCAACAAAAGCAAAACGAGGATAATGGAATGCAGTCTAATTAAATCAGGTGATACTGTGCGAATTAGATTAGGAAATGAGATACGTAAAGTTGTTCGTGAGTTTTGCTATTTCGAGGCAAAATAACTGTTTAATGTTGAAGTAGAGAGGATATAAAATGTAGATAGCAATGACAAGAAAAGCGTTTCTGAAGAGCATCGAGTATAGATTTAAGTGTTAGGAAGTCTTTTCTAAAAGTATTTGTATGGAGGGTAGCCATGTATGGATGTGTAACATTGATGATAAGTAATTTAGATTAGAAGAGAATAGGAGATTTCGAAATGTGGTGCTACTGAAGAATGCTGAAGATTAGATGGGTAGATCTTGTAACTAATGAAGAGGTGCTGAATAGAATTGGGGAGAAGAGGAATTTGTGGCACAACCTAACTAGATGAAGGGATCAGTTGGTAGGACACGTTCTGAGGCAATCAGGGATCTCCAATTTAGTGTTAGAGGGAAGCGTGGAGGGTAAAAATCGTAGAGGGAGACCAAGAGATTAATACACTAAGCAGATTCAGATGGATGTAGGGTGCAGTAGTTACTTGGAGAGCTGCATCAAACCAGTCTCTGGACTGATGACCACAACAACAACAACAAGAAAGACAACACAGAGATTTTGGAACTAGATTTTACAATTTAAGGCATTTCCAGGGTCATTTGTGGACTCTGATCACTATTTGTTCGTTACGATCTGTAGATTAAAAGTGAAGAAATTGCAAAAAGATACGAAATTAAGAAGATGCGCCCTAGATAAGTTCAAAGAACTGGAGATTGTTGAGAGTTTTAGATGCAGGATTAGGCAATGGCTGACCAGAACAGAGGCAAGGCGTGCAGTAGAAGACGGATGGGTAGTTTTGAGAGACAAAATCGTTAAGGTAGCAGAGGATAAAATAGGTAAAAATACAAGACCCAGAAGAAATTCTTGGATATCACAGAAGATATTGAATTTTATTTATGAAAAGAGAAGATATTAACGTATAGCAAATGAAGAAGGCGGAAGGGAATACAAATGTCTAAAAAATAAGACTGATAGGAAGTACAAAATTGCTATGCAGGAAAGGCTAGAAAACAAATGTAAAGAATCAGAAGCATTTTTCACTACGAGAATGATAGATTCTGCCTACAACATAATTAAAGAGGTTTTTGGAGAAAAGAGAAGATGGTGTAAGAATAACTAGAGCTCAGATGGAAAACAAGTCCTAAGCAAAGAAGGAAATTTGAAAGGTGGGAGCATATACAGGGTGCATACAAGGGAGATGAACTTTAGGTAATATTATAGAAAGGGAAGTGGACATAGACGAAGATGAGATGGGTGACATGATACTGTGAGAAGAATTTGACAGAGTGCTAAAAGACCTAATTCGAAACAAGGCCCTGGGAATAGACATCATTGCATCTGAATTACTGATACCATTCGAAGAGCCAGGCATGACAAAACTATTCCATCTAGTGCACAAGATTAATGAAACAGGCGAAATATCCTCAGACTTCCTGAATATAACAGTTCCAATTCCAAAGCAAGTGGGTGCTGACAGGTGTGAATGTTACTGAACTATCCGTTTAATAAGTCATGATTGCAAATAAAAAAATGAAATCTTCACTGAAGAATGTAAAAAGTGGTAGAAGACGACCTTGGATAAGTTCGGTTTGGATTCTGGAGAAATGTAGGAAAGTGGGTGGCAGTAGTGGCACTAAGACTTCTCAGAAGACGTGTTAAAGAAAGGCAAACTTATGTTTATAACAAATGAAGACTTAAAGGACGCTTTTGACAATGTTTACTGGAATACCCTCTTTGAAATTCTGATAGAATTGCGACTTGAGCAGAAACCAGATTACTGTATTAAGATTTGAGGGGTGTGAAAGGGAAGCAGTGGTTGAGAAGGAAGTGAGACAGGGCTATAATCTATCCACAGTTACATTCAATCTGTAACTTCAGCAAGCAAGAGATGAAACCAAACAAAAATTTCAAGTAGGGATTCAATGTCAAGGAGAGAAAATAAAGACTTTGAGGTTTGCCAATTACATTGTAATTCTGTCAGAGACAGGAAAGGACTTGGAAGAGCTGTTAGATAAAATGGACAGTGTCTTGAAAGAAGGATATAAGATAAACATTAACAAAATCAAAATAGGGATAATGGCATGTAGTCAAAGTCAGTCAGATGATGCTGAGTGAATAAGATTAGGAAACGAGACACTTAAAGTAGCAGGCGAGTTTTACTATTTGGGCAGTAAAATAACGGATGATAGCTGAAATAGAGAGGATATAAAATGTAGAGTGCTTAAGGCAAGAAAAGTGTTCCTGAAGCGGAGAAATCTGTTAACACAGGAATATAGATTTAAGTGTTTGAAAGTTTTTTTCTGAAGCTACTTACCTGTAGTGTAACCTTGTATGGAAGCGAGACATGGACAATGAACAGATTAGACAAGAAGTGAACAGAGCCTTTTGAAATATGGTGCCATAGAATAATCCTGAAGATTAGATGGGTATATCTTATAACTGATGAAGGGAAGAAACGAGGAGACAAGAAATTTGTGTTCAACTTGACTAAAAGAAGGGGTCAGTTGCTATGACATGTTCTGAGAGATCAAAGGATCGCAACTTTAGTACTGGAAGGAAGTGGGGCAGGAGGGGTAAAAATCGTACAGAGAGACAAGGAGATAAGAAGGGCAGACAGATTCAGAAAGATGTAAGTTGCAGTAGTTATTCAGAGTTGAAGAGGCTTGCACAGGATAGAGTAGTTGGAGAGATGCATCAGACCAGACTTCCGACTGAAGACCACAACAACAAGAATGATCTTTTATTGTTTACAGCAAGCAAATCAGAAAACTCATTCCTCTCACGAACTGCTATCAGCCATTTCCTGGAAACCACTCATGACAATCCTGTATGGTCGTCTCTCTTACTAGTGCTCATTACTTACTTCCACCTTTTACAGTGTATCAAGCAACTGTTTACTTGTAGATAGGCCCAGAAGCTAAAAGGCATAGTTAACAAAATAAAGAAAATGTATCCGTTTGCATTTGCCTCAAACAAAACCATTTATTCAGTTTCAATAGAGCATATTTTGCACTAAATTTGGCTGCATGGATTGCTACCAAGTTTCCATTCTGTATACTCTCTATTCTGTAGTAATGTTGTGCTCATGGAGGCAAGAATATTTCCATGGTTGTGCTGTTATTTTTACGAAGTCGTTGGTTGTGTTGTACACTTTCACTGTGCCAATCAGTGAACTTGTTCACTCAGATCATCGATCTATACCATAGAGTATAAATATCTATGGTGTGAGCATTTGGATAACCAGAACGAGAATTCGGTCCACAACACTTGTTCCAGCTCAAGTCACTTGATATTGGGATGGCACATTTTAGCCTTTATAGCACTTAGAGTATTTTGAGTGTTATTACTTCACTGCTACAGACAGATCCCCTTCAGTGTACTGTGAGACTTTGTATTCACTCCTTATAGAAAAATTTGAGACCAAAAACCGAATTTGACTTTAAGACATGAAGAGCAACGGTATCCTGCTTTTCCACTGTGTTATCGTCGCTCAGATTCCACTTTATTTGTGTTTGCTCAGTAACAGAATAAGAAGTGACAGCTGACAATATTTTTTTTGCATTGCAATTGTTCATATTGCCAGATGACTGTTTTATTAATTACATTACAGTGAACTGTAGAAGGCGCTCAAGTGACATCAAAAAACGATGTATTTGGAACTTTGAAATTGTGACAGTAAATACAGTAAGTGATTTGTACCACCTGCTTGTCCATTATTATTTTCAGTTTTTTCTGTATGTATCCTTTTGCTTTTTATAGACATGTAAAATATCTATAACATTTTTTCGCCATCTCGATAGAAAAGTAAAAGCATGCACTATGCAGAAAAAAAGAAAAAATACAAGATCAATTGCTCGAATTTTGCAGTAATTATAGAAGTGTCAACTAACAATATTTATATGTTTTCTATTGCGCTGATTATATTGTTGACTTTGTTCTAATTAATTACTCACAGTTACACTCTATAGAAAATTATCTCATGCAGAAATACATAGATACACACAAGGGTTTAAGAATCTGTATAAATTGGAAGAAATTGATGAGACTGTTGTGTACAAATTTTACTTGCATATGAGCATAGCACTAGCACACTGACTGGTAATTCGCTGGAGCACATTCGCAAATTTATCCCGCACTCATCTTTTAAACACATGGCCATAAAATGCAGAAATTATCTCTACAGTACAAGACTTTATAATACCATGTCTCGATATTTTTCAACATAAAAGGCCATATACGATAATGCTTTTGTTGTACATGCCTATGAAAAGTAACTGGTGCTCCTTTCATTTACTTCTCTTTATATCCATAGCAACGGCAATATCGCACCATAACTGTTTCTAAAACTCGAATATGCAGAAATGTAAATAAAACAAGCCAATATGTGTATTACTCAAGTTTCGCTATTACAGCAAATTGCAGACAAGTAGCATCGTCCCAAAATCATGTGATTCGCGCGGTTTGACATGAGAACATGCACAGTAGGCTATGCTCGCTCGATAGATATACATGCTATAGACTAGACCAAATATAAACTTACTAAAATTTGCAGGATTTGTTGTCAAAAATATGGCAAACAAGTTAAATTGCAATACTTGCATACATTTATTTATTTATTTAGCATGGAACCTGTGGAGTATTCAGAAAAGTTAAGAGGAAAAGATAATGATTGTTTGATCATGCCATCAGCAGTGATTGTTACTGTGGGCAGAGAGGCAGAGAAGCTAATACGGTTGCGATTTCTGTCGTCTGGTGATGTTCTCCGAAAAGGCAGTTTGGTCAGTGATATAAGGTCAAATGTTGTGTCAGTAGTGATGCAGGAAGATTCGTTGCCAGTATTTAACAGAAAGTGTTTTTCCAGCGAATCAGATCTACATTATTGTAAAAAGTGCAGTAATATAATACATTAAAATTCGTTGTCACGACAGAACAAATATATGCAATGCCAATTTGCACAGGAAAACATTTAGACAGACACTGACAGCATTTTTTTTTTTAATAATCACTTATGTATGTCGCACATAAGATGTCACTTTATTAAAAATAAGTTTTTCAAACTCTGAAAACGTCAGTTTTCTTATAACTTTCCAGCTTCTATTTTTTACTTTGTTTGTAAACAATAGCAATCAACAAAATATTAATTATCTTTCTTAATTATTTCGTTATGAATGATCACAAATTCAGAGCAACTGTGTAAATTTAATTATACAGATCAGTGATTTGAGTTTGGTAGTGACCTTATTTCTCTGAAATCTTGGTTATGTTGATTGGTACATTCAGAACAGCTGTGTTCCATTGCAGACAAAAATTGCGACTGATATTTTTGTGCATATCATATCCATATATTGTACTTGTGCTACGAAAAATTGAAGGGGAGGGGGGGGGGCGATACATAACTCTTCTCGAAATTATAAACAGAGTAAAGTTCACTGAATAATTAGGTAGCTAATGTAAATTAGATTACAATGAAAATATAAAAGCATGATGCAGAGATAGATTGAAGACTTATGGCATATAGATGCTTGACATATATTGTCTGGTGGTGTTTGCACTACTCTTGCAAAATGTTTCCTACAGAATCACTTTGAAATAGAGTCCCTTGTACCAACTAGTGTGAGAATGAAATGTTAGGTTAAAGTTATAATGAAGCACACAGGTATTCAAGTCCTAGTAAGGTGGGAGAAAAATACTTCATATTGTGGAAAGGGTGACAGAAATTGTACCACATAAAAATAAGAGCAAAAAACAGACACACATGTTCCCAAAAATTAGATGGAATTGAAAGTGGAAAACATACAATACTATAAAATAATCTCTATCTGTAGAACCTCATAAGTTTAATGTAATTATCTTGAGCTAAAAGTTGTATTTTCGCTCGAAATTGTCAAAAACCAAGGATGTGTACTTGTGTCTTTTGATGGAAACCAATGTGATACAGAAAACTAGGAAAGTTCCTTCATTTAAGAATTTTATTTTGAGTTACAATGCTACTGTTATATCTCATATCTTTCTAATTACTGGGCATTTGGTCACATTCGTCCCTGCGGTCTGGGCCTTCAATCTGGGAGCAATTGCCTCACTTAACAGCTATGGCATGGTAGTGGCCTGATACCAAACAAGGGCTTGAGCAAGAAATATGAACAATTAGACGTGTTTGTAAATGAAACTATGCCTGATGTGCTTGGCATTAGTGAACACAGGTTATCTGATGCCAAATTAGCACTTTTTAAACCTCTAAACACGGTACTAGCTAATAAGTTTTGCAGATCTTCTATCAGAGGGGGAGTGTGTCAATGTGTGTAAAAAGCGCATTTGATTTGAATTCTGTAAATGTAAGTAAATGTTCATTAGAAGAAACAATTGAATTATGTGCAGCATGTATAAAGGTACCAAATGATGAAATTATGTTATATGTTTATATAGGCTGCCAGGCAGAAACTTCGAGGTTTTCTTAACAAAGTTTTGTGACATGATAGATAATGTTTTTATATCACACCTGAGAAAGTTAGTAATTATAGGAGATTTCAACATAAATGTATTAGCAAATAAGTTACACAGTAGACTATTCAAGTATACTCCTCTTGAATAAAATGTAAGATACCTGATAAACACTGCAACCAGGGAGACTGAAACATGCCAGTCGGCAATAGATAACATAATCGCTGGCATTCATCTTTACTATCTCACATCTTCTGTTATTATAAGTGCTTTGTCAGACCACCGTTCAGTAGAACTTAGTGTGCACATAAAAAAGGTTCCTACACACAGTTGCTATAGATATATTAGGATGAATACAGACCAAGATATAGCTCATTTGAACAATATGCTAAGGCATGTGGATTGGAACAGTATTCTAACAACACATCATAGTTATGCAAATTCTCAAGTGAACTATACTACATTCTCAACCAAGCCTGCCCATTAATAAAAAAGAGAATTCAGTCACATCCTGTAACCCAATACTGGATATCAAATTCAGTCACTGAGGCTAGAGAAAAACTAATATGATATGAGTATGCTGTGTTAAATGACTTGAGCAATAAAAAATTAAAAGAAGAGTTCAAAAATTATCTGAAATACTATGTAGACCTCTTAATTTCGGTAAAACAGGAACATTTTGAAAGTGTCATTCAAAACGCAAATAATATCTCCAAAATATCATGGTCACTAGTAAATAGAGAAATAGGTAAATCTGCGAAACATACAACTGAAAATCACTTGCTGATAAACAGCACAATAGAAACGGATCAGAATAGGATATCAGATCTATTTCACAATTACTTTGCTTCTGTTGGCTACAGCATAAACAATCAGCTTAAAAATCATAAATACAAATTCAGAGGAACACCAGTGCCAGGAAGTATATTTTTGACGCCAACAAGCTAAAGAAGAAATAATTAAAATAGTAAGTAGCTTCAAGAATTCCCATGCAGCAGGATATGATGTTCTTAGTCTGGACACTCTTAAGAAATGTATACATAAAATTGCATCATCTTTATCAACAGTTATCAACTCTCATATAGTAGATGGTCTATTTCCAGATATTTGAGAATTGGTCGAGTTGTACCTATTTTTAAGAAAGGAAACAGAAATCTAGTAGAAAACTTTCGAACCATCTCTGTTCTTCCAATAATACCCAAAATCTTTGAGAAAGTAATATACTGAAGAATCTGAAACTTCCTGGTATGCAAAAAAGTGATTTATAAGTAGCAGTATGTGTTGCCGAGGGGTCGTCCGCCATTACAGCAGCGTCCAACTGAATGGAAGGTGTCACTCAAGCAATAGATAATAACGAACATGTATGTGGCATCTATCTAGGCTTACAAAAAGCATTTCACTGTGTTGATATGACTGTATTGTTGGACAAACTGTGGAACTATGGCATTCGAGGCACAACCCATAATCTGATGAGGTCCTACTTGACAAAAAGGAAGCAGTTCATGTCTATTAGCACTACGGAGAGAGCATATAAGTCAAACACCACTGACATAAATTTGGTATTCCACAGGGGTCAATATTAGTACCATCTCTTTTTATTATTTATGTTAATGATATTCAGTCCATAACAAACCATGCAACAGCTATCTTATATACAGATGATACCACATTAATATGCCACAATCCAAGCTATTCGCAGCTCGAAGTGGGATCCAATACTGCAGCAGGCTTAATTCTGCAGTATTTTATTGAAAACAACCAAAATTAAAAACAAATAAATCTGTCTAGATTGAATTTGATCTTGGGAGGCAAAAAACTCATGAATATCAAACTTTAATTCGTGACGAATACATTAAAAAACAATACTTGACCAAATTTCTTGCCCGGACACTTGATGCAGATTTAAACTTGTCTGACCATGTAAACGATATTTGCAAAAAGCTATGCACTACCATATATGTCCTAAGAATACTGACACCTTTTTGTAATATCACCACTCTGCGGCAAATATATTTAGCACTATTTGAATCCCATTTAAGCTATGGGATAGAGGTATGGGGATCCAGCAGTAAAGGTAATATGAAAAGCGTACTTATCTTACAAAAGAAGGCACTTATAATTATGGGAAAGAAATGTGCCAGGGTGTCCTGCAGAAATTTGTTTAAAGAATTTAAAATACTAACTGTTCATATCCTGTGTGTACTGAAGGTAACCATTATGGCAGTAAACAGTAACAGAACTTAATAAAGAAATACACGATCACAACACTAGAGGTAGAGAGAGACCACACATCATCTCTCATAGAACAACACTTTATGAGAAAAGCCCTCGCTATGCAGGCATGAAACTACTGAATTGCTTCCATCCTAATATTTCCAAATAGCCCATTACAAAACTAAAAATGAAATTAAAATTATGGCTCCTAAACAATCCTGTGTATTCAATAGATGGGTTTCTAGATTTAGTACACTCGTGCGATGGAAGACCGTCTATCTAAAAATATATGTAATCTCAGGTCTGTGTCAAAAACTGTAAATATTTGAAGCTCAAATCTGAAAACTATGACACAAACTGTAGATTCCTTAATCTAAGCATTGCAATAACAATTTTTTTATGTATAGTTCATATATGTAACATTGTCCTCTCAATTAAATTTAGAAAAAGTTGTGTAGATAAAAGTGCCAGGCAATAACATGTAACTCTAGTAAGTAAGTCTCTGACTTATCAGAAGACTGGAACAAAAAAAACTTTTTTTGCAATCAGTTGATGTTGAATCAAAAATAAATAAATAAATAAATACCAAAGCAACAGGTTTGTGAAAAGTTCGGGATGCGCCAATTACTGGCGCGAAAACTACGGATTCCTCTATTTGGCAATCAACAAGTCTTTCTTGTTTTGTTCTTAGCCAGGATTCGGACAAGAATTCGAATAAGTGGCGGGGATGGTTACCGGGCTGGAGAGAGTGGTGCAGGATTTCGAAAATGAGGCAAGTATCTCAGTTGTAAATTTAAAGTTGTGGGCGACAGGTAAGCTCCATCGCGAGCAATAGAATTCACGTTCAGCAACATATATTTTTTAAATTTAATTGAATTTTTGTTATAGAAGGTAATAAATAGATGCTCGAAAGACTCTACACTACAATTGTGCAAGAATTATCTATAGTTGTAAAAAAATCCCTATCCAGTGGTATATTTATTATTTATAATTTTAAATGATTATATTACAAATTGTTTGACCGTGAACGGCTTGCGTACAGCTCAATTTCCAATTAGCTGGAAGCACTTTCGTACTATTTGCTTAGAATAACTGTTTGACAGCGACCAGGTATAAAATGCCAACAGAGTTTTTATCTACAAAATCAATCACAGAATCCCAAACTATTTAAATTTGACCTTTCAGATGGCCAGATAAATTCTGTTTAGTACCTCCTCATTACTACCATGATCGACCCATGTAATCTTAAACTTTCTTCTGTATCACCACATTTCAAAAGCATCTGTTCTCTTTTTGTGTAAACTGTTTATTGTCCATACACTTCCGTACATGGCAACACATCCATACAAACATCTTGAGAAAAGATCTCTAACACCCAAATCTATATCAGATGTTAATGAATTTCTCGTCTTCAGAAATGCTTTTCTTGCCATTGTCAGTCTAAATGTTATATCCTCTCTACTTTAGCTATTATCAGTTATTTTGCTGCCCAAATAGCAAAACTTGCCTACTTTGAGTGTCTTGTTTCCTTATCTAATTCCCTTAGCATCCCCTGACTTAATTTGACTACATTTGATTATCCTTGTTGTGCTTTCATTGATGTTCATCTTATATTGTCCTTTCAAAACACTGTCCATTACATTTAACTGCTTTTCCAAGTCCTTTGCTGTCTCTGGCAGAATTACAATTTCACCCGCAAACCTTAAAGTTTTTATTTCTTTCCCCTGAATTTTAATTCCCATTCCAAATTGTGCTTTGGTTTGTTTTACCACTTGCTCAATGTTCTGGTTGAATAACATCATAAATAGGCCACAACCCTGTCTTGTCTACCACTTCTTCCCTTTCATACCTCTTGAATCGTATAACTGTCGTCTGGTTTCTGTAAAAGTTGTAAATAGTCTCATGCTCCCTGTATTTCATCCGTGCTATCTTCAGGATTTCAAAGAGTATTCCAACCAATGTAGTCAAAAGTTTCTGTAAGTCTACAAATGCTATAAACTTAGGTTTCTCTTTCCTTAACGTATCTCCTAAGGTAGCCTAAGACCTACATTTCTAGAATCCAAACTGATTTTCCCGCAGGTCGGCTTCCACCAGTTATTCCATTCTTCTTTAAACAATTCATGTAAGTATTTTGCAACGATGACTTATTAAACTGTCAGCAACAGCTTTCTTTGGAATTGGAATTACTACATTCTTCTTGAAGTCTCATACATCATGCACACTAGTTGGAAGAGTTTTGTCATGGCTGGCTCTCCCATGGCTATCAATAGTTCTGATGGAATATCTTCTATCCCAGGAGCCTTGTTTTGACTTAGATCTTTCAGAGCTCTGTCATATTCTTCTCACTTAACATATCTCCCATCTCATCTTCATTGTTGTCTACTTCCTTTTCTATAATATTACCTTCAAGTTCATCTCTTGTTAATACATCCTCTCTATACCCCTTCCTCCTTTCAACTTTCCCTGCTTTGCTTAGGACTGGTTTTCTGTCTGAGCTCTTGATAATCATTCTTTTCCACAAAGGTGTCTTAATTTTCCTGTAGGCATATCTGTCTTTCCCCTTGTGAAATATGCTTCTAAATCCTTAAATTAGTCCTTAACTTTTCCCACTTAGCCATTTTGCACTTCCTGTCAATCTCATTTTCTAAACATAAGTATTCCATTCTGCCTGCTTCATTTGCTGGATTTTTAAATTTTCTCCTCTCATCAGTGAAATTTAATATCTGTGGTGTTATCCAAGGATTTCTACTAGGCTTTGTTTTTTACCTATTGTATCCTCTGCTACCCTCACTATTCCATCTCTTACAGCTACCCATTCATCTTTTGTATTCCTGTCCCCATCTCTAGTCAGCTATTGCCTAATGCACATTCTAAAACTCTCAGCAACCTCTTGTTCTTTCAACTTATCCAGGTCCTGTCTCCTTAATTTTGTATGTTTTTTCCAGTTTCTTCAGTTGTAATCTGCAGCTCCTAACCAGTAGGCTATATAGTGATCAGAGTTCACATCTGTCCCCTGGAAATTTAAAACCTGGTTCGTAAATCTTTGTCTAAGCATTATATAATCAATATGAAACCTTCCGGTGCTTCCAGGTTTCTTCCATGTATATAGCCTTCTTCTCTGATTCTTAAACCAAGAGTTAACAATTATTAAATTATGCTTTGTGCAGAATTCTACAAGATGGCTTGCTCTTTCATCCCCCACCCCCCCACCCTGACCCCTGTCCATATTCACTTAGTATCTTTCCATCTCTTCCTTTTCTCCTGTTGAATTCTGGTCCCCAATCACAATAAATTTTTGTTTTCTTCAACTATCTAAATAAACTTTTTTATCTCATAATACATTTCCTCAGTCTCTTCATCTGCCGAGATAGTTGGCTTATAAATTTGTACTACTGTAGGCATGGGCTTTGCGTCTGACTTGTTTGCGATAATACATTCCAGTATGGGGTTCATACTAGCTTACCTGCATTCTTGTTTTCTTATTCATTATTAAACCTGCAGCTTCATTACCCATGTTTGATTTTGTATTTATAACCCTGTATTCACGTGATATGAAATCCTATTTCTCCTGCCACCAAACTTCATTCGTTCCCACTATATTTGATGTCAACATATCCATTTTCCTTTTTCAGTTTTCTAACCTACCTGCTGGATTAAGGGATCTAAAATTCCACTCTCTGATCCATAGAATGCCGGTTTTGTTTCTCCTGATGACAAAACCCTCCTGAGTAGTCCCTCCCCCCCCCCCCCCCCCCCCCCCATCAGGAGATCCTAATGGGGGGATTATTTTTACCTCCAGAGTATTTTACCCAAGAGCACACCATCATCATTTAACCATACAGTAGAGCTGCTTGCCCTTGGGAAAAATTATGGTTGTAGTTTCCCCTTGTTTTCAGCTGTTCACAGTACCAGCAAAGCCAGGCTATTTTGTTTGATGGTAAAAGGCCATATCAGTCAGTCATCCAGACAGTTGCCCGTGCATCTGCTGAGAAGGTTGCTGCCCTCTTCAGGAATCACATGTTTGTCTGGCCTCTCAACAGATATCCCTCTGTTGTGATTGCACCTACGGTTCGGATTCATGGGTCGGGGGGGGGGGGGGGTGGGGGGGGGGGTTTAAGACTTACATGACTTACACCAGAAAAAAACTTTTAATGTGAACTGGTGCTTTCTCATCCTAGATTATATGACCTTACTAGTGAAGAGCATACTGCACTTTCTATAAAATCTGCTTTGACATCATAAATGTTGGCATAAGGCATGGACTTACATGAAAATGTAACATATGCCAGCATCACCTTCACTGACATTGGCATTCTGGTGCATAATCTGGTTTGGATGTAAATAAACATGTTGGAGTTTTGGAATTTAAAATATTTTGTGTCTTCCAATACATGTGTATGTAGCAGGATAGGAGGAAAAAGATAATGCATTAATGTTAAGTTTCAGGTAGTAAACATTACAGGTAGTTTTGAGTAATTTCGAAGACCTTCATGTAAATTGTCAGTGTGTTGCCACATTTTTTCACTGAGAAAAATGTGCTGCATTTGTAAGCTACCACATTCCACATCATTGTGAAAAAATTATTATTATGGTCGATGGAGCATGTTACTTAAAAATTTAAGTAGTTAAAGTACTGAACAGTGAATTCAAGACTTCAGTTGTCTATGATCTTGCTGTTGCAAGATTTACATTTTCCTGTTTTATACAATATTCTTACTACTTGCTTGCGCTGAATAAATTCATAATTTTTTCCCTCTTGTACTGTTCTTAAAGATTGATAATTTTGTAAGAGAACAAGGAGTGAGAAACCATAACACAAGAATTATCATTCACATGTTCAAGAGAGCGTAATTGTTGACACTGCCTTGAACAGTACAATCATGGCAAACAAAGCTTCATGAAAAGTTATTTATTAACTAAATTTTTAGCAATTCATATGGATGCAAAGGAAATATATACACCATGTTCCATTAGTGTATGATTCTTGATTTTTTTCTATGTTTGGAATCACCTAAAAACATTTCTATCCATTGCAAGTGTTATGTTCCTTGATTACTTTTCAGGTCCCTTAAAGTATGAAAGCAACAGGTTCCCAGCTCTGCGTATGCTAGAATTGCTCAAAGGAAAATTCTTGAATAGCTACAGTGGTTCACTAAACTCAATCTGGACACACACAATCTTGTGAAAAATAATGACAAGTTGACTCACATGTCTTGGATCCTTGGTTTTAATGGCAGGCCAAAACTTGGCACAAAGGATTTCACAGTTGTTTTTTTCTTTCTCCCCCCCCCCCCCCCCCCCCCCCCCTCCCCCCACTAAGAAATTTGTATGATTGGACACCATGCTGGAAAGTAGTGTAGGCATCTTTTGCTTGCAGTTCTGAACTTAACACTTACAGTGATGCACTAATCTCAAGTTTCCCACTTCATATTTTGAAACTTGTCCAATCATTCACATTATTGCAGTGTGCATCACCCTCCATCTCTGTATCAATCAAGAAAATGGTTCTCCGCCTGTGCCATTTGGTGAAGCATCTGCTCATACACAAGACAGTTTTGCACCCACCGTCCAGTCACTTTATGGTACTGCATACTGTTGTGCATTGTTGTGCAAGCAGGTAGGCTTACATGGCTGGTACTAAGGATGTGTGTCGTGTTATTGACTGTTTACTGTAAATGGGGCCAGGTGACAAAACTGAAACATTATCTGCATTGATGATAATGTGGTACTGTCCTGAATGTTGATCAATATACAGTGATCTTTAGCCTTGTTGGTATTGTTTTGTTTGTTTGTATCCTAGTGAGAGTGAAACAGTTGTATGTGTACTTCATAATTGGTGAAACACTTTCAGAATATAGAAGTTATATCAAATAATGATATTAGAATTTTAACAATTGTGAATGCTAGATGTGGTTTGTTATCTTGTGGAGGCACCTCGGCCATCCATTTCTTGCCATTAGTGTCAGTTTGTGAATCTACACACAACACAATGAATGATTGCTTTTTGCATCCAGTTTCTTGTTTTCATCTGAGTGAAATCTTAATGGCACCTGCCGAACTGCAGACTGGGATTCTTCGCTACGGATGAAACTGCTAATTGATGATGTATAAATGATAAGTATTACTGCCCATTTTGATGTTTTGTTCTGGAACCAGTGTGTCTCATATATTTTGATTATCATCATGCCGCCCCCCCCCCCCCCCCCCCCCCCCCAAAAAAATCCTTATGTTGACACATTGATCTACAGCTTAGCCTGAGGTCTAGTTTAGGTTGAAAGGTGATAACTGGATTGAGAGTTACTGGAGCCAATGAAGGTGAATGTCAAATAAAGATTGAGGTAGAAGACTGACCTGTAGTGCGGTCTAACATTTACGTTCACCCCATATTTAAACACACTTTGCCATTACAAGTTTGTTTGCATGGCCATCATCTTCAGCAAGCACAGAAATATTCGTTTTGTAAATAAAAACCACCTTTTTCTTGCTGGAATGTCTTTTATTTGTTCCAGACACGTTTAACCTTTTGCTTTAAGTCATCTTCAGTGGAATCTAGAATGATACAGTTTGTTTTGATATGCAGACCTTAATTCTTCCCATTTCTTCAGAACACATTGCTGCTACAGCATTACTAAAAACTAAACTCCATCTGAACAGGCCCTGTGACCCTCGGCTGATATTGTCACTGGATGCCGGTACAGAGGGACATTTTATCAGCACACCATCCTCCCAGCTGTTGTTTGTTCTTGTAATTGGAGCTTTTGACCACGGAATTATACTTTAATTGAACTTTGTTTCCACAACATGATCTTTCTTAGATTCCTCTCCCGGTTCCACCCACACTTTCAAACCACTGTCATTGCCAACATGTTAAATTCCTTCCCACCTTAAAAACACTTTTCCAGTCCTCAGATTCCAGTGTTGATACAGATTGAAAAATCGTTTTCTTTCTTCAACATGCTGTTCTGTTACAAGGGCTTTCTTTGCAAGTTTTTTCTTCGTAAGGCTGGGATCAGAAAAGTTATCTTAATACTGTTTGCTGTGAAGTTGAAAACCCCAAACCCCTGCTCAATCTTAAAAGCAATCTGCCTTGAAATCAGTTTTCTTTCTTGCTGTGCTGTCATTTTCATTGCCATGCATGATCTGAGACTGCAGATTTTCTTCTGACCACATTAGTACCTCAAACATGACTTTCCAGTTTCAGCTTGTTTTTCCAATAAATTATGAGAAATATCCTAGCAGCTTCCGTATTTGAGAGTCCTTCAGCCTTGAGTCCCAAAATTATCCTTTGTTTCTTTGGAGAAATGTGGTTTTTTTTTTTTTTTTTCCTTTCTCATAGCAGGTAAAACCAAATATTTGTATAATTAACTATGGAAACACAAAGTTATTGTTACTTATGCTATTATAGCACAATAGATACAAATTTAAAACTGTCTAGATTCTTACCGAATTTTTTCACATGACTCTTCATAAAATGCACACAATTCTCTAATGGCGCTTGGGGTAGCCATGCGGTCTGAGGCGCCTCGTCACAGTCCATGCGGCTCCCCGTCACAGTCCATGCGGCTCCCCCCGTTGGAGGTTCGAGTCTTCCCTTGGGCATGGGTTTGTGTGTTGTCCATAGTGTAAGTTAGTTTAAGTTAGATTAGGTAGTATGTAGGCTTAGGGACCAATGACCTCAGCAGTTTGGTCCCATGAGACCTTACCACAAGTTTCCAAATTTCTCAGACACAGAAGTGGATGGAAGA
Organism: Schistocerca americana; assembly: GCF_021461395.2. Taxonomy (NCBI): domain Eukaryota; kingdom Metazoa; phylum Arthropoda; class Insecta; order Orthoptera; family Acrididae; genus Schistocerca; species Schistocerca americana. The sequence continues at coordinate 615,030,353 of NC_060120.1, forward strand.
CAAACTAGACACATCTGGTGGAACATAATGAAACTTCCAAATATGTAAGTGTCATCTAGTACTAATTATTGTAACTAATGGATACAGATTTCATTTCGTCTTCATCATATCAAATAAAATATTGACTCTATGAACTGTGCAGTATTTGTTTAGGAATTACTCAAACATTAACTGGCGTGAACACAGACCACTTCAAAAGCTGATACATGTGCTGATCTAAATGAACTAGTTGGCATCAGAACTAAAGTGCTCAAGCAAGAAAGTTCAATAATTAAACACTGAATTTAACAGAAGCTTAAATAGTCAAAACACTTACTGGGGATATAATTTTGGACCGTACTATTCAAATGTTGACACCCCCTGCGGGTTCGGGGGTTAGAATAGGCCCGTGGTATTCCTGCCTGTCGTAAAAGGCGACTAAAAGGAGTCTCAAACGTTTCGGCCTTCTGTGATGGTCCCCTCTTGGGTTTGACCTCCTTTTATTTCCAAATTTCCGTTGTTAGTGCGTGCCATTTGGGGAAGGACACCTTACGTGGTGTTTTTCTATTGGTCCATCATGCTCCACCATCTTGCATGTTACCTATTGTCGTGTGGGGGGGGGACTACGGCCAACATCTTCTGGGTTGTCTCCTTCTCGCCTTGTGCGCACTCTTCTTCTTAGCGCCTACGACACCTGTGGACCCTTTCAACACCTAAAATCCAGCACGGTAGCCAGTCCGTTGTGGTGGGGTCGTCATGTACCCTCTTGGTGGTAGCCCCCTGACCACGCAGGGATTGCACTACAGATGCCAGAGCTGTTTCCTCCCCATGCATGCCAAGGAGTATGTGCCCATCTTGTCTGGGGCACGGGGACTCCAGGCAACGGGATATCGGCCAGGTACCCGTTGCTTTGGCTGGGTGGCGCCCTTGGGGAGAGCCCTCGTTCGGAGTAGGTGGCATCTGGGCGGATGTGGCGCAATGAAGCGCAATAAATCACACCAAGCTGGTGGTCGCATGGCCACCAGCGTCTCTAAGCGTGGTAGAGTCGACTTTGATGCTGCACAATATGGTCCAGGGGATTGTTTATCATCGTGACCTCTTGTTACAATCCGATGACGAGCTGAGAGCCGACTTGGAACGACGTGGCGTCCATTTTGTCCGTCGTGTGCATAGAGGGCCCAAGGCTAACAGGGTGGCCACCGGTGCCTTTATCTTGGCCTTTGAGGGTGATGTCTTGCCCGAGAAGGTCAAGGTAATGGTTTACCGTTGCGATGTGAAGCCATACGTCCCTCCCCCGATGCGGTGCTTCCAGTGCTGGAAGTTTGGGCATATGTCCTCCCGTTGCCCATCCAGCGCTACATGTCGAGATTGCGGACGCCCCTCTCATCCCGATTCTCCATGTGCGCCTCCGCCTGTATGTGTCAACTGTGGGGAGCACCACTCTCCATGCTCGCCGGATTGCCCCGTTCTTCATAAGGAGCGGAAGATCATGGAATTTAAGACCCTGGACCGGCTTACTTATCGAGAGGCAAAACTGAAATATGAAAGGTTGTATCCTGCTTCCCTTCGACTATCTTATGCTGCAGCCACGTTATCGTCGCCCACGCGAGCGACGGTTGTCGCCTCATCTGTGCCGCCTTCAGTGGGCCCTCGGGGCCGTGTATCTCTGTCTGCCCCCCTCGTGCCTGGGGGCAAGCCTTCCTCTGTTGCCCCCTTAGCAGTTGGGGGCAAACCCTCTTCTGTCGCTCCCCCCAAGCTTACTTCGGGAGTGACATCTGCTCCACAACCGGGAGGCTCGATTCCTCCCCCTCCTTCTCCGGCGGTGTTGCCTCCGCCGGTTCCTCTCTCGCGGAAGGGGTCCCTTGGGGCTCTCCCTTCCTCCGTTTCTTCTCCTTCCCAGCCAGATGTCAGCCAGTGGCTGAAGGTTCCACCACCTGCTGGTCGTAGGGCTTCTGCGTCGTCGTCAGCCTCCGACGCTCCTTCAGAGAAGCTCTCCCAGCCCTCTCGCCCTAAGGGCAGACGCGAGAAGAAGGAACGGAATGTGTCCAAGAAGAAGGACGTTCCGGCGGTTTCAGCACCGCCTGCTGTACATAGTCCTGGCTCCGGGGATGAGGTGGAGATCCTCGCCTCTGCTGCGGATCTCGCCCTCACGGATCCCTTGGGGGCCTCTCCTATGGACTCAGCTGACTCTCCCCAGTGGGGGCAGTTGGCTCTGAAGCGCTGTCTGCCTCTTAGTCGCATTCACGCCCTCCCAGTCCCTTCCTGCTTCCATTCTCCAATGGAACTGCGGCGGTTGTTTCCGCCACCTGCCTGAGCTCCGGATGCTTCTGAGTGATTCCCCTGTTCTCTGCATTGCTCTGCAGGAAACTTGGTTTCCTGCACTACGGACCCCCGCCCTTCGCGGTTATCGGGGATACTATAAGAACCGTGCTGCCTGTCATCGAGCGTCAGGTGGGGTTTGCCTCTTTGTTCACCACACTCTGTAGTTCGCCAGTACCCCTTCAGACGCCTTTAGAGGCAGTTGCTGCCAGGGTTGAGCTATCACCGGCTATTACTGTTTGCTCTGTTTACATTCCTCCGGATGGGGAGCTCCCCCGACATGTCTTGGCTGCGCTGCTGGCTCAACTCCCGCCACCATTGCTGCTTCTGGGCGATTTCAATGCCCACAACCCTCTATGGGGTGGGACTGTCTCTGATGACCGCGGTCGGGCCGTGGAGCATTTGTTGGCTCAGCTCGACCTTAGCCTCTTGAACACTGGTGCTCCCACGCATTTCAGTGTTGCCCATGGCTCGTTCTCGGCCATCGATCTCTCTCTTTGCAGCCCCAGACTTGTCCCATCCCTCCACTGGAGGGTGCACCCTGACCTGTGCGGTAGTGACCATTTTCCCATCTATTTGTCACTACCCCAGAGTCGTTCTTCTGGGCGCCTGCCCCGCTGGGCTCTCCACAGGGCAGACTGGCCGGCTTTTACTTCTGCTGCTGCCATTGAGTCTCCCCCACAGGGTGACATTGACGAGGTGGTCCGTGTTTTAACCACATCCATCATTTCAGCGGCTGAGGCTGCCATCCCCCGATCTTCTGGCCTCCCTCGGAGGAAGGCTGTACCCTGGTGGTCGCCGGAGATTGCTGAGGCTATTTGCGACCGTCGGCGGGCTCTCCAGCGTCATAGGCGGCACCCGTCTCTCGAGACCCTCATCGCCTTTAAGAGGCTCCGTGCCTTGGCCCGTCGTCTTATTGCACGGCGTAAGCAGGAGTGCTGGGAGAGGTATGTCTCATCCTTGGGCTCCCATGTCTCCCCCTCACTCGTGTGGTCCCGGATCCGGCGGATTTATGGATACCAGACCCCTATGGGTGTCCCTGGGCTCTCCTTGGACGGCGCTGTCTGCACGGACGCTGCCGCCATTGCTGAACGGCTTGCCGCGCACTTTGCTCAGAGCTCTGCGACTGCCTCCTATCCCCCCGCCTTTCGCTCTCTAAAGGAGCGAGCCGAGCGGACGCCGTTCTCATTCCACACGCGTCGTTCTGAAACATACAATGCTCCTTTCAGCGAGAGGGAATTCCTCGCTGCCCTCGGCGATTGCCCTGATACAGCACCAGGCCCAGACTGCATCCACGCGCAGATGCTGAAGCATCTCTCCAGGGACTGCCAGAGACACATTCTCGCGATATTTAATCGCATTTGGAGCGAAGGCGTGTTCCCGTCACAATGGCGAGAGGGTCTTATTGTCCCCATCTTGAAGCCCGGTGCGGACCCACTGGCGGTGGACAGCTATCGTCCCATTACCCTCACCAACGTTTTGTGCAAATTGCTCGAACGTATGGTGGGGCGGCGTTTGTGTTGGGTCCTTGAGTCGCGCGGTCTCTCCGCTCCATCCCAGGGTGGCTTCCGTCGGGGCCGGTCTGCAATGGACAATTTGGTGCGGCTGGAATCTGCTGTCCATACGGCTTTTGCCCGACGTCAGCATCTCGTTGCTGTATTTTTCGATCTGCGGAAGGCGTATGACACCACATGAGGCATGACATCCTCGCCACGTTGTATGGGTGGGGTCTTCGTGGTCGGCTCCCGGCTTTTCTTCAAACCTTTCTATTGCACCGCTCTTTCCGGGTGCAAGTCGGTGCCGCCTCTAGTTCTTCTTATACACAGGAAAATGGGGTCCCGCAGGGCTCGGTGTTGAGTGTGTCCTTATTTCTAGTGGCCATTAATGGTCTGGCTGCAGCCGTGGGGTCGTCGGTGTCTCCTTCTTTGTATGCCGACGACTTCTGCATCTCATTTAGCTCCACGACTACGGGAGTCGCCGAACGCAGGCTGCAGGTAGCCGTTCGGAAGGCAGCATCATGGGCTCTGACTCACGGTTTTCAGTTCTCTGCAGCCAAGACTCGAGTTACGCACTTCTGCAGGCGTCGGACGGTCCACTCTCATCCTGAACTTTACCTCGACGGCCACCTGCTTGAAGTGGTGGACACTTGCCGCTTCTTGGGACTCGTGTTTGATGCCCGGCTCACATGGGTTCCTCATATTACTCAGCTGAAGCAAAAATGCTGGCGGCACCTCAACGCCCTCCGCTGCCTTAGCCACACGTCTTGGGGTGCGGATCGCTGCACGCTGCTGCGATTGTACAGAGCCCTTGTGCAATCTCGGCTTGATTATGGGAGCCTGGCCTATGGGTCTGCATCACCCTCAGTGTTGAAGTTGTTAGACCCCATACACCACTGTGGGGTCCGGCTTGCAACTGGCGCTTTTCGTACGAGCCTCGTGGATAGTCTACTGGTGGAGGCCGGGGTTCCCCCGCTGCGGATTCGCCGCCATCGACTGCTCGCCGGCTATGCTGTCCACGTGCACTGCTCGCCAGGCCATCCCAATCGTCGCCTGCTTTTCCCTGCCATGGTCCTCCATCTGCCCGAACGGCGACCTAGGTCTGGGCTTTCTGTCGCTGTCCGCGTTCAGTCCCTGCTGTCAGAATTGGGTTCATTCCCTCTTCCGCCTCCCTTCCGGGTCCGTGCACCTACGCCTCCCTGGTGTTTGTCCCGGCCGTCCGTCCGTCTGGACTTGGCATAGGGACCCAAGGACTCGGTTCCGCCTGTGGCCCTCCGTCGCCGTTTTCTTGCTCTCCTCGCCTCATTTTCGGACTGTGAGACTGTCTACACTGATGGTTCCCTGGTTGATGGTCGCACTGCCTACTCTTTTGCTCATGCTGCCCATGTTGAGCAGCGCTCCTTGCCGGCTGGCTGCAGTATTTTTACTGCAGAGCTGGTGGCCATATTGCGTGCTCTTGATCATATGCGTTTCTGCTCAGGTAGGTCCGTCGTCATCTGCAGTGACTCCCTGAGCAGCCTTCAGGCCATCGACCGCTGCTATCCCTCCTCTCCTCTGGTGTCCTCCATTCAGGAGTCTGTTTCCGCCATTGCCCGTTCTGGTCGTTCGGTGGTCTTGGTTTGGACGCCCGGTCATGTTGGCATCCCAGGGAACGAACGTGTAGACAGGCTGGCCAAAGGGGCGATTGACGCCCCGGCTTTGGAGATCGGCCTTACGGCTCGCGACCAGCAGCTGGTGGTGCGCCGTAAGCTGATTGGGATGTGGGCTGCTGAGTGGCGTGGCATGACAGCCCCGAATAAACTGCGGGCTGTCAAGGGGACGACCGATGTGTGGCGTTCCTCCCTGCGGGCTTCTCGCAGGGACTCGGTAGTCCTGTGTCGGCTGCGCATCGGCCATACATACCTGACACACGGCCATCTGTTGCATCAGGAGGATCCCCCCTTGTGTCGGTGTGGGTCCCGGCTGACGGTCGGCCACATTTTGCTGGAGTGTCCTCGACTGCGCACACTCCGGCAATCTTTTAATCTCCCGGGCACTTTGGCTTTGGTTTTATCCGACGATGCCTCCATGGCTGACAATGTTTTACATTTTATCCGTCGTAGTCCTTTTTATGGTTCGATTTAGGGAGGTCCTGCGCCTTTCCCTTTCTGTGTCTTTTGTCCTTGTGTCTGTTGCTGTTCTGGTGTGCCGTCAGATGGTTGACTCTTTCCCTTTTTTTTCTCGTGGTCAGTCATCCAGTCTCCGGCCATCCTCCTTTCTTCTGTTTCTTTCTGTCTGGTGTTCCTCTGTCCTGTTCTTGTCTGTAGTGTTTGTTGCTGCATTTGTGTTCTTTTAGCGCCTGGGGGGACGTCTCCTCCCCCTTTGGTTTTTACCTGCTCTGTAGATTTTCGGCTCGCCTGATTTTGGAATGGGGGACTGATGACCTTCGCTGTTAAGTCCCCCTTAAACGTCCCAACAACCACCACCATCAAATGTTGACAATGCCCCACCTACCTAGGTGGTGTGAGGGCAACAGTAAAGGCGTCACAGTTTAAATTCTACTTATGACACTGCTGCAGCAAAACTGCAGGGCCATTTCTGCCCATTAGAGGGGTTCTGCCAACTGTCTGCAACCTATCTAATGAGAATCATTGCACTACAGAAAACAAATTTCCCATAAGACTAGTATCCTCTCATCAGAAATGACATTGTGAACCGCAATAACTGTGCAGATACAAGTGTAGCATCCAGGGGAATGTGTATTTAAATACACACAGGTGTATTGAGTGAACAATTGACCTGAAACTGCTAGCATAAAAGCGGTTGTGGTACAGGTGCCAGTATCTAGCAAGGTAAAAATCTCCAATATTTAGTTTGCCACCAGGCAAGGACACTCAGCTGCAAACCCTCATGGACATGGATCAGTTACCTACACCATCCCTATGGATAGGAGACTGTGGTGCTCATCACCACATGAAGTGTCCTAGCAGTAACTCCAGCAAAGGGAAACTAAGTGAGCAGCTTATTACTCATTTGATTCTCTCCTTTCCTCTATACCAGAGAATCAACTTGCTTCAGTTCTACATGTAGCACATGTTGTAATATCCAGTTAATTTGCAGTCCAGTTGTCATTCCTGTATTACACTGATGAAGACTTATGGGACAGTGATAGTTTTCCAATCATCCACTCCTTCCCCAATTTTCAACCAGTAAAGTGTCCACCGTGCTGGGCACTCAAAAGGCAAATTGACCAGCCTTTAGCTCCAAAGTACAACTCTTCAATGACCATCAAACTGGAATTAATAATGAACACAGAATTTACTAAATCTATTTTCATGCTGTGTAAGAGATGTTTCCTTTCTTTTTGGCTCCCCCGTCCTGGCGGGAAACTTGTACCATGGTAGTCATAAGACATTGCAGTCACTACCATGGATGCATATGGGCACTTCACTGTCATAAACATCATCTCTCCACAGCTAACTGGATCAATTTTAAAAGAATATGAGCAAAGTCACTTTACCTAATAAAAACTTGAAGGGGGATGTTGGAAACAACACATGTCATCAATGATCATCATACTCTGACCTCCCAGATATGGGCCCACCTCAGTCAGATGAATAAGGCATGCTGAAAAATCAATCCCTATGAATTCTTTATGTGGGAACTCTTAAGGTTTTCTAAATGAAATAAACATTTTGACATTCTACATCTTTATTCCTCATGTCTTCATGTTTATTTCTCAGCTTAGTCACCCTGGTCAAGAACATGTTTCTGGCAACAAGAGACCAGTTTGGTTATATTGTCACTGTTTTGTTTTACTTTGTTGATGGAACCACAACCTCACATCTGCTTGCACCACTTCGTCACTATCAGAGTAAAGTCCTTGAAGGTCTTCTTTAAGTTGTGGAAACAGATGAAAATTGGATGGGGTCAGGTTGGAGCTGCATGAAGGATGATTGATGACAGTGAACCCAAGACGTCGAATCATTGCACATATTACAGTGTGGATGTGTGGTCTGACATTGTCATGCTGAAAAAGAGGGTGCTCAATGTGTGGACGAACTCTTCAGGTTCGAAACTTGATTACAGCACTCTGTTTCTCATTTATTGACATAGTTAAGTTAAACACCTCCATGTTACACACTGCAGTTCAGAGCCCTCTAGCAGCAGGGTGCTGCAAATGTGTAGACATGATGAATAAAGCTGTACAATGTTAATAACATTTGTTTTATTTAAAAAGCTTTAAGAGTTTTCATAAAGAAAATTCAGAGGCATTACATTTCAGCATGCTCACATAGAAGTCGTGAGCTTCCTATAATGATCACCGGAATTTCCATCAACTGCAGCATAGTTACCAATCCTCTTGGCATTGCTGAACACTGTGCTTTGCATTTAACTGAAACTTGTATGGACAGCAATTTTCATCCAATATTTTTATATCATAAATTCATGGCAGAAGCTACCTACACATCATTTTACACACAACAAGTAGAGTAGTACAATGACCCATTCAGTGAATAGCAGCACCTCGGTGCACTAGCTTAGTGCATCACCAGAGCCAGCTACAATCCACATTCAGATGATAAAACACCCACAAACGAAAGCAAAACACACATCCTCAATATTTTAGCTGTATACAAATCCCCTCCCAGTGGCAAGAAAGTAACAACTAGTTTTATGAAGCATGGAAAGGACCCAAACTTACCTCACAGCTACAAGCAGCCTGACAGTGGACTGTGCAAACTATTTGAAAGACTGATAAACCAGTGACTTACATGATGTCTTGAATCACTTGAGCTATTCCCATTGTAATGCTGCTTCAGTGAAACCTTATCTAGCACTGATCATCTGGTACACATGGACACTATTGTTGGAAGTGCTTTCACACATTTGTCGCCCTAAATCAATGTTTTCCTTTCCACACTCTACAGATGAGCTTTCTAGGCCATCTGCTGATGTCTATCAAAAACCTCTTATTTATATGACTTCCATATCCAGGTTGTAGCAAGCTTCACCACAGAATTCCCCAAGGATGAGTCTTGATGATCCACTCTTCACCATCACAATCCATAGTTTAGCATGCACTGTAGGCCCCATTGTCTCGCCAGCACTATACGTGATTGACTTGTGCCTATACTTCTGTGCCATATCAATGTACTATGCTAAATGTCAGCTCCAGAGACTTATTTGAAAGGCACAAGACTGGGCCCAAAAAGATGGCTTCAAATTTTCTCCAAAATAAACCCAAGAGTTTGCATTTCTGTAGGCTCAGAACAGACATCACCACCCTGAGCTCTACCTGGATAATCAGTTACTGGAACTGGTTGAACATGACCATTTTCTGAACCTTCTCCTTGATAGCAAACTGACATGGTTGCCACATGCCAACTGAAAATGACCTACATGATGAAGTTACATGCAATGTGGTTCCTTAGTAGCAGTAACAGTTCCTAGATTTTACAAGTCACTTGTCCTGTCACACTTCGACTATGAGTGCATTGCAAATGGATCTCCAGCTCCGTTGATATTTCAGTGCTTCACTTTGTCCACCATAGTAATGTGAGGTTGGCGACTGGAGTTATTTCTCCAGATCCCCCCAGGGGCCCCGCCCCATTAGCCCCACACCTTCCGCCTGGCCCTCACTCTCCCACTCCCCATCCCCATCAGTTTCCATTCCCCCCCCCCCCCCCCCCCCCCCTACAGGTGCTGCTCCCCCTCCCATGCCGGAGAAGCGCTCCCCTTCTTCAGAAACCGTCGGTACTGGAGCTCCCTCCTAGGACTCCTCTTCCCGGCACCTTCCTGATAGGTGACCTGCAGCTCCATGTCGGCCGCGCGATAAGTGGCCGGTGGGCATCAAGATTGCCAGGTGTAATTCCATGCCCGACCTCGCTGCAGTCTGCCCTTCTCTTCCTTCACATGAGAAAAGCAGAAACACAAGAACATGAGCAAGCCCCTTCCAGTACCCACTGAGGTGCCGCTTTTCCCTTCTCCAGCCAACAGTGTCTGACCCCATCTAGATGGACATTACACCATCCTTAACGGTGACAGATAGCGACTCAGCGGCATGACCGGCTCCAGTCCGTTCACTATTGGACTATTTCCTTCTACTCTGCTGCTTGCATTGCTCTCCAGGAGACCCACTTTGTCAATTCTTACTTACCCACTCTTCGTGGGTTCCACACTTTCTGTCAAAACCTAATTGGCCCCTCGTGGGCTTCTGGTGGTGTTGACACCTTGGTCCGCAAGGACATTGTTAGTAAATGGGTTCCCCTCCATACCACTCTGGAAGCAATTGCTGTCAGGGTCCATCTGGCCACTCCAATCACAATCTGTAATCTCTACCTCCTGCCTGACAGGCCACCCACATCCCTTGCCCTAACCATCCTTCTTCAACAACTCCCTTCTCTCTTCCTGCTTCTAGGGGACTTACATGCCCACAACCCTCTTTGGGTTAGTCACACAACTACCGCCCTGGGCAGGACAGTTGAAGCTGTTCTGGCAGGGCTTGACCTCTGTCTCATAAACACCATCGCTCCCACACACTTTAGTGTGGCACATGTCACTTTCTCTGCCATTGACGTATCCATCTACAGTCCCGGCCTTCTTCCCTCCATTCAGTGGGGTGTCCACAATGACTTATATGACAGCAATCATTACCCGATTGTTTTGACCTTCCTTCAGTATATCTCATTCCGTCACCCTCCCAGGTGAGGCCTTCTCTAAAACTGATTGGGGTGCCTTCTCCTCTACTACCATCCCCCCTGTACTACCACACAGTAGTATTGATGAGTCTACACAGACTTTTGACTGCCACCATTCTTTCCGCAGCTGTTTCAGCCATCACTTCCTCCTCGGGTGCCCCCCTCCCCATCGGATGATGGTCCCTTGGTGGACTCCAGATATTGCTGGGGCCATAAAAAACCGCTGCCATGCTCTTTGGTGCTTTAAGCGGCACCCTTCTACTGCTCTCCCTCTGGTCTTTAAACAATTCTGCACCTGGGCCCGTTACCGAATTTTTGGCCATTGTCCTCCCACTTACGTTGCAGGAATTTCTGTGCATGGTGTTGTCTTTACCCATCCAGTCTTTGTCACATAGCATTTCGCTCAACACTTTGCCCAAGCCTCTGCATCGACTCAGTATCCGTCCACGTACCTCCTCCTGAAGAGCACTTGGAACGACTGCCTTTGTATTTCATTTCTTGCTGCTTGGAGCCTTATAATGACCCATTTAGCGAGTGGGAATTCGCCAGCACCCTCGCCCTAACCTTAGACAGATCCTGGACCGGATCGGATACATAACCAAATGTTCCAACACTTATCGATGGCTGGCCACCGTCGTATACTGACCCTTTTCAACTGTCTGTGGAGTGAGGGGTGAGGGGGTATTTCCTACCCAGTGGCAGGAAAGCATTGTTATTCCATTGTTGAAGCCTGGGAAGCCACCTCTTCAGTTGGATAGCTACCGTCCAATTAGCCTTACCAACACCCTCTACAAGCTCCTTGAACACCTGGTGAGTCGGCAGCTGTTTAGGGTCCTTGAATATCGCGACCTTTTGTCATCGACTCAAGCTGGTTTTCACTGTGGCCGCTCTATGGTGGATAACTGGGTCCACCTGCTATCCAGCCAGCTTTTGCCCATTGGCAACACCTCATTGCAGTCTTCTTTGACCTGCATAAAGCCTACAACACCACCTGGCACCACCACATCACCACCACCCTTCATGAATGGTGCCTTGGTGGCGCTCTGCCCGTTGATATCTGTAACTTTCCTTCTCGTCACTCTTTCCAGGTCCAAGTTGGTTCCTCCTACAGCACTTCCCATCAGCAAGAACATGGGGTTCTACAGGGTTCTGTGCTGAGCGTCCCTCTCTTTCTCATCGCTATTAATAGAGTGGTGGTGGCTGCTGGGCCGACAGTGCCCCCCTCTTTGTATGCTGATGATTTTTGTATCTACGTTGCTTCCTCCGTCGTGGACGCTGCAGAATGCCGTCTCCAGGGGGCAATCTACTGGGTGCAATATTGGGCTCTCTCCCATGGCTTTCAGTTTTTGGTGGCCAAGTTGTGTGTCGTGCATTTCTGCCGTTGCCACACAGTCCATCCCCATCCGGACCTGTTCCTCGATGGCCAGTCCCTCGAGCTGGTGGACACCCATCACCTCTTGGGTCTGGTCTTCGATGCCCAGTTGACATGGCTCCCCCATCTTCAGCAGCTGAAGAGGCGTGCTCGTTACATCTCCAATGTTCTTAGATGTCTGTGCAATACCACCTCGGGTGCAGACCTCTCTATTCTGCTGTGATTGTACAAAACGCTGGTCCAGTCTCGTTTAGACTACAGGAGTCCTGTCTATGGTTCTGCGTCACCTTTGACATTGCAGATACTAGACCCCATCCACCATTGTGGAGTACGACATGCGACTGGTGCCTTCTGGACTAGCCTCGTGATTAGCCTTCTCGCAGAGGCGGGGATTCCAGTGCTGTGAGTTTTGGGCCAACAACAGCAGATATCTTAAGTGCTCTGCATTCGCTGAACCCCAAAGCACCCTAATTGTGATCTCCTTTATCCAGACACGGACATCAACCTCCCGTGGCAGTGGCCACGTTGTAGGCTGACCACATTCAGTTGCTCTTTTCTAAGCTCCAGCACTTCCCTTTATTGCCTCTTTTCTCTGCTCGAGCACGTACCCCTCCGTGGTGCGTCTCTCGGCCACAGCTCTGTCTTGATCTCTCCATCAATTCAAAGGATTCTGTCCCTCTGGAGGCCCTTCGCCACCAATTCTACTGCCTCCTCAGTTCATTCCAGGGTTCAGAAGTGATTTATACTGATGGCTCCATGGTTGCTGGTCACACTGGTTATGCTTGCACCTATGCGAGACACACTGAACTGCATTCCTTGCCAGATGGCTGTAGTGTTTTTACTGCAGAATTGGTAGCCATCTTGCGCGCACTGGACCCTGTCTGCTTGTGCTCAGGACTGTCCTTCACTATCTGTAGTGACTCCTTGAGCAGTTTGCAAGCTATCGGCCAGTGCTTCCCTCGCCACCTGTTGGTCGTAGCTATCCAGGACTCCTTTTCTCTCCTTGATCATTTGGACCCCAGGCCACATTGGGATCCCTGACAATGAACTTGCAGATCGACTGGCTAAATTGGCTACTAACGGGCTATCTCTTGCTATTGGAATTCAGGAAATAGACCGTCCCTCGGAATTACGCCGTCAGGTTTTGGGACTTTGGAATGCAGAATAGCACACTCTTTCTTCGCCAGACAAGCTCAGGGTGATAATAGGATTCTACAGCTATGTGGCGGTCCTCCTTACGGGCCTCTCGAAAAGCCTCTGTCGTTCTTTGCCGGCTCCGCATCAGCCATACTTGGCTTACTCATGGTTATCTCCTCCGTCGTGAGGATCGATGTTGACTGTGGTTCACCTCTTACTGGACTGTCCCGTCTTAGCTGCCCTGCGGTGGTCTTTCAGCTTTCCTGACTTGCTACCTCTGGCATTAGCTGATGATGCCTCAGTGGCTGGTCTAATTTTACGATTTCCTTGTGATGGGAGTTTTTATCACTTTATTTAAGGGTCCGACCTTCAACCCTATCGGTGGGTGGAGGGGATGGCAGGCCTCCTTGCTGCCCCCTTTGCCCCGATTGTACTGGCTTCGACTGGGCTTGGTGGTTCACCCACGCCCTCTACCTTCCCACTCCTTTCTTTATGGGGTCTGTTTTATCTTGAGTGTCTGTCTTGTCTACTTGTGCTTCTTCCTTCATGCCCCTGTCATTAGTCACTTTCTTTCCCTCCTCTCTTCTTCCTTCCTTCTCTGTCAATAATTTGTCATTTTATAGCCATTGTCGTTCCCTCTTATAGTGTGAGGTTTTATCGGTTTTAGTTGTTCCAAGGTCGGAGGGACTGATGACCACATAGTTTGGTCCCTTCTCCAATCCAACCAACCAATCATTTCTCCAGATGTCCAAATACCTATGTCACTCTGTTCTTTTTCGCCACTGTCAGTGTGTGCTTTTTATGAGTTGAACCACATTAGGCACATCAGCTTTTGTATGACCGCAAATTCTGAGAAACAAACTCCAACTTCCTCTGCTGGAATGTACAAGATAGTATCATACTGCTGTACTGTCATGGTACCTGGCTCGTAATGTTTCTAGATCTGTCTTATAGGTCAAAGGAGAACACCTATCTAATTATCTTCTGGGAGCAATTTTTTCTCAGTTCTCAGTGTCTACCAGAACTACCATCTATCTACACTGATTGCTTCAGACTCAGTGACTGATGGAGTTTTGTTTCCATTTACAGCAGTGGCTCTGAAAAACGAACTCTACTGAATGTATATACTGTGTTTACCTCTGAACTTAACAATAATCACTTATCCCTGTGCAGCATAAAAACTCAGGAGACTAAGAGCTTCCTGATGTGCTGTGATGCAGTGAGCTGGTTACAAACTGTTGAACAATACTACACACATAATGTACTTGCACACAAAGTTGTAGCAGTTAGTGGGGATTCAAGATACAATCATACATGTCATATTCATTTAGACACCAAGCCGTGTGAGCATTACATTAAACGAACTGCCTGATCAAAGGACAAGCAAACAACAGCAACAGAACTGACAGACTTAGAACCCCCAGGTGCCTCCCCTCTCTTTGGCGGGTTCGTGCTTGGCTACCATGGGGCCCCAGCCTTTGCAGCATCTTTTCCATTCCGTGCTGCATGTATATCCCCTTGCTATTCTTTCTTCCCTCCCTTGGGGAACATATCTGGGGTGTTATTGGGAATGTTCTGCATTGTCCATCACTGACACGAGAATAGTCTCACCACTATTTTTAATTTCCTTTTCCTTACTTTGTTTACCTTCTCGTATCCGTCCTCGGCTTCTGCGTTTGAGGTTCCTCTTTTTCTTCTTCCTCCCTTTGCGCTCCTGAAGGCTGGTCCATGCGTTTGACGTATGATGGTGACTGGGTAACACATAATTCCCAGTCCCCGGTCGACAGTTGGGGTTCACACGTACCCCCTGGTACATGCCGGGCCCAGGGAGGGGTGATTGCCTGATCTGCTACCTTCCCAAACTGCCGATTGGTCCTTCTGTCACATGTTCTGGAGGTGTGACTGTCACATGTTCTGGAGGTGTGAACAATCACCTAAGGCAGGTGGGGCCCCTTGTGAAGGGGGCCCCCAGTTGGAAGAAGCACCCCATCGGAGGCACTGGCAATCATGAGGGATTTTCTCGCAATGAGCCAATCACCTTCACAATCAACGTCCATGAAACATAAACAGAATGATGATAACAATTCAAAGACCTTTCCAGTTGCACCACGGTTCCTCATGGAGTCATGTACTGAAGAGAGTCAGTCCTGTAAATCAGTTTATTATTCAGGAAGTTGTTGATGCAATTGCTGGCCCTGTGAAATCCTACTCTCGTTTACGGAATGGCACTTGTGATTCTCAAGCACAACTGCTTGCTGCTTCACTTCTCCATGGCTATCCTGTTCGTGTCGAGGCCCATAGAACTCTGCATTCTTCCCGTGGTGTTATTTACACTAGGCTGCTTGACAGTCTGATTGAGGCTGAAATCCAAACATACCTCTCTGATCAGGGTGTCATTGCCATCCATCAGGTCATAGAAAAAGGTGGATTCCTCTTTAGTGCCCACACTTTTGATGGAGTGGTGCTTCCATCCAAGATCAAAGCAGGTTATGAAATTATCACATTTTGACCGTGAATTCTGACCCCGATGCTCTACTACCAGTGTCAGCATTTCAGCCACACTTGAATGTCTTGTGACATGCAGTATGATGTGTAACCTCCAGTAGGTATGCAAACAAGGGCAATTGTCAGTCTCCTCCCCGCTGTATTAACTGCAATGGCGACCATGCTGTCTCCTCTTGAGATTGTCCCATGTATCTCGATGAAGGGGCTGTCTGGGTAAAAGAGAAAGTTCATTACATGGTCGCTCGCAAGTTATTGGCTAGTTGCAAACCCTGTGCTCTACCATCTGGCACTTATAGTACTGTTCTCGCTACGACTCACTCGATGAAGGACATGGCCACATAGACATGCAACCTCAGATTCATCTCTGAGGTTGTGAAATTGCCCAGTGTCAACTTAGCACCACCGTGCCCTCGACCACCTGCACAACAAACCATCAAACTCGCACCTCAAGGGGCGAAGTCACCAGCTACACAACCAGCAGGCTGAAAAGGACAGGAGGAGTACTCCCCTGAAGACTTTCTACATCCCTCCAGCCAACCAACACCTGAGTTTTCCTCTGCTAACCAGAAAGGCTCGAAGAAGTCCAACAAAGGCAAACGGTTTTCTCCTTCGTTGACTCGAAGATCCTCTCTGACAATGTCACCTGGCCGGCCTTCGTATCGTCCGTACGAACTGCCAACTGTTTTTCTGCTGTGTGCCCTGTAGCAGCGAGACTTTGCAGGCTGGCCCTCGGCAGCCGCCGAGGTGACACCCCTTATTTTTTCCTCATTATGACTCTCTTCAAATGGAACGTTCGCGACCTTCAGTCCAACAAAAAGGATTTACAGCTGCTTCTAGAATTGCAGTGCCCCCTTGTACTCTGCCTTCAGGAAACAAAATTGTGTCCTCACGACTGCTTTGAACTTTTGCATTTCTTCCTGGTCCATTTTGACTTTCCCCATGAGTTCAGCATTCCATCTCATGAGGGAGTCATGCTGCTCATACAGTCTTCAAGCTTTCGCAGTTCGCCTTTTCCTTCCTCACCTGATGTTTTCCCTTTGTACCATTCATGTCCCTCCATCATTCGATATTACCAGGGCAGACTTCCTCCAGCTTATTGGGCAGCTACCTCACCCATTTCAGCTGCTCTGTGGCTTTAAAGCACACCTTCCCCTTTAGGGTTCTCCCAGAACCCGTCAGAGAAGTGTCCTCTTAGCTGACCTCCTTAACCAACTTCACCTCTTCTGCCTTTAACACTGGAGCACCCACAATCCTTTCTGACTTCTCGCACACCTATTCCCATTTGGACCTATCCTTCTGCTATGCCCAACCTGTCCATCGTCTCAAGTGGTCCATTCTTTCTGACACTGCTAGAGTGACCATTTCCCGTGTGCTATCCATT
Source organism: Schistocerca americana (assembly GCF_021461395.2). Lineage (NCBI taxonomy): Eukaryota > Metazoa > Arthropoda > Insecta > Orthoptera > Acrididae > Schistocerca > Schistocerca americana. Next base: position 615,047,222 of record NC_060120.1, read on the forward strand.
TGCTGACTCCTACCCCCTCTATGAGCACACCCAAATGGCAGGTTACTAAGGCTGACTGGTGGCTTTACTCTTCCCTGGTGAAATTCGACGTGCACAGTTTCCCCAGTTGTGATGACCTGGTGGACTATTTCAGAAACATTATCCTTACTGCTGCGGAACGTTCTATTCCCTGCACTTCTTCTTTACCGCACCGTATCCGGTCCCTTGGTGGACTGAGGCATGCCGTGATGCAATCCACACGCGGAGACGTGCTCCCGCATTTTTAACCATCATCCTACGATGGCAAACTGCATTAATTATGAACAGATGTGTACACAGTGTTGTCGCGTTATTTGGGATAGCAAAAAAGCTAGCTGGATTTCATTCGCTAGTTCTTTTAACAGTTCCAGTCCCTCCTCTGCATGTGGGTCAACCTGTGACGGCTCTCTGGGACCAAGATCCATTCCCCTATTTCCAGCCTGACAGTAGCAGATGATGTCATTGTGGCCCCTATTGTTCTCTCTGACACCTTGGGCTGCCATTTTGCAGAAATTTCGAACTCTTCCCACTAGCACTCTGCCTTACTCCATTGGAAATGAGCCGAGGAGGCTCGGACGATATCCTTCTCTTCTCAGACTTGTGAGTGCTACAATGCTGCCTTTACTATGAGGGGGCTAGATCATGCTCTCACTTCATCCCGAACCTCCGCCCCAGGTCCAGACACTGTCCACATTCACATGCTGCAGCACCTTTCTTTTGTGGGCAACACTTTCTGCTTAACGCGTACAACTGCATCTGGGCAGAGGGCACGTTTTCCAGATGCTGGCATTAAGCTACTGTCATACCCATACCTAAGCTAAGTAGGGACAAACACCTTCATTCTAGCTACTGCCTCATCTCTCTCACCAGCTCTGTTTGCAAAGTGATGGAACGTATGATTCATGCTCAGCTGGTATGGTGGCTTGAGTCTCACAATTTATTAACCGCTGCAGAGTGTGGATTTAGAGTGTGCCATTCTGCAGTTGACCATCTAGTCACTTTGTCCATCCAAGTCATGAATGGTTTTCTGCGGAAATCCTAGACTGTTTTTCGATTTATAGAAAGCCTAAGACACCTGCTGGAGGACTGGTACCATCTGTACTCTTTACACATGGGGCTTATGTGGCCGCCCGCCCCGGTTCCTTGAGGAATTTTTAGCAGACCAAGTTCTGAAGGTCCATGTGGTTTCTGCCTTACCGGACACCTTTATCCAGGAAAGCAGTGTACCTCATCCGCTTTGCTATCACCACTAACTCTATAATGGTCTGTTTCCCATCAGGCCTCTCCGGCTCCCTTTTTGTTGACGATTTTGCCATCTATTGCAGTTCTCCACAGACATGTCGCACTGAGCGACGTCTTCAGCGATGTTTCGATTGTCTTTACTCATGGAGCGTCGACAATGGCTTTAGTTTTTCCAATGACAAAACCGTTTGTATGAATTTCTGGCCTCGCACTTGGTTTCTACCATAATCTGTACTACTTGGGCCTGTTGCCCTTCCATTTGTTGAAACTACAAAATTCCTGGGGCTCGTGCTCGATAGGAAACTCTCGTGATCTCCCCCCGTGTCTTACCTGGCACTCCACTGTACATGGTCTCTGTGTTCTACATGTCCTCAGTGGTACTTCCTGGGATCCAGATCGAGCCACCCTCTTCTGTTTGTACCGCTCCCTTGTCTGTTTGAAGCTAGACTATGGGTGATTTGTTTATGCATCTGCACGTCTGTCCCTCTTACAGTGTCTCAATACTATCCACCATTCACTGGCGCCTTTTACACTAGACCGGTTGAGAGTCTGTATACAGAAGCTGCCGAATTACTGCTGTCCTAGTGCTGTGACTTTCTGCTCAGCAGATATGTATGCAGTTTGTCTGCCATGCATGGCCACTCATCCTATGCCTCCTTCTTTGATGACTCCTTTGATCGCCTGTATGGGATGCATCCCTCTTCCCTGTTACCTCCTGGTGTTCGCTTTCAGCGATTGCTTCGCCAGTTTAACTTCTCACTCCCTGCAACTTTTCCAGTGGGTGTGAAACCTTCACCACCTTGGCTTAGTGTGGCAGCCCATTTTCACATTGTTCTTGATTCACTTCCTGAGGACACTAAACCAGCCTTTCTCTATCACTTTCAGTTTCATGAACTTCTCATGGAACTTCACGACTATACCTTTGTGTACACTGATGGCTCCCGGACAGACCGTGGTGTCGGGTGTGCCTTCGTCATTTGCGTTTTTCAGTACAGCTTCCAGCACACTGCTCCATATGTACAGCAAAACTCTTTGCCCTGTATCAGGCCACTGAGTGCATCCGGCGACACAAGGTTTTCAATTGTGTCATCTGCTCAGACTCTCTCAGCACCCTACAAAGCTTCTGAGTACTGTACAATGCCCATCCCTTAATGCAACAGGGGACTGATGACCTCAGATGTTTAGTGCCATAGTGCTCAGAGCCATTTATAATAAGAAAAAAAGAAGAGCCTTAATTCAACTGATCCAGGAAAACCGTCACTTGCTCACTGTTGATGGAGCCACTGTAACTGATATGTGGGTTCCTCGTTTTGTCGGTCTGACAGGAAATGACGCTGCTCATGCTGCTGCCATAGCTGCAGTCCTCGTGCCCCAGCCCACTAATTCTTATATTCCCTCTGATGATCTCTGTGTTGCCACCTGCCAGGGGGTGGTGTCATGTTGGCATCACCACTAGTCCTCCCTCCAAGGGAATAAGCTCCAGGTAATTAAGCCTCTCCCAGCAGCTTGGACGACCCCCTCTCGGTCCTCCCGCTGCGAGGTGGACATTTTAACTAGGTTGCGTATTGGGCGCTGCCTTTTTAGCCATCGTCGTTTAAGTGGCGCTCCCCCACCACTTTGTACACATTGCACCCAAGTGTTAACTGTCCGCCATTTCCTGACGGAGTGCCCACTTTTTAATCATTTACATTTCCGCTTGGGACTGCTGTCTGAGTTATCGGCTGTTTTAGCAAATGGACAGGTTGTCGACCGTGATTCACTTTTCATCCATTGCAGCAATATGGAGAAGGCCATTCAAATTTTAGTTGTGGACCTCCATTTCACTATGGTCTATTCTATAGACCTTTCTCCATGTCCTTGTTTTTAGCTGTCTTCTCTTATGTCGATTGGGATTGACGTGTAGTTGTTTTATAACTTACCCCTGTCTTAGTGTTCTATAGTTTTGACATGGGTGCGTATGACCCTAGTTGTTTTTGTGCCCTAAAACAAAAACAGACCTAGAAACTGTGCCACTGTCAGGACCATCAGGACTATGACAAATAAAAGGATGAGAAGAGAGAAAGTGAACTGGAACACCACCCATCAAATGAAGATCGTTTACGGGACCATCACTGTATGGAGGATGTCTCAGAGTCTCTCTCAGAGAAATTCAGTTTTTCTACGCAGACTACTCATTGCACCCATGAATTTATTCTGAAAGAAATGCATCTACCCCATTCTGAATGAGGTGCCCCCCATTGACAGTGGCCCATACACTTGAAGAATGCACCACTTTGGCCAACATTAGCAGAGTACTAAAGTTGGAGACTTACTCACTCACTCACTCACTCACTCACACACACACACACACACACACACACACACACACACACACACACACACACACACACACACACACACACTGACAATAAAGCAAAACTCCCCATATTTATGAGCTGGTGTTAGGGGTGGGGCATGGATGGTGAACCTCTCCCTGCAGTGTCAGCCTGGAGCAGGCTCAGATCGCCACCCCTCCCTCCCCCCCCCCCCCCTGCCTCCCCCTTTCCCCACTCTAACTCTACCTGTGTGCTACACCACCACCACCGCCACCACCACATCTGAAAACCAGCCATCCTACTTATCATCCTAGGCAGTGGAACTGCTTTAACATTGTCACAACTATTGGTCACCTGTAGAGAAAAACAACCTTGTTTTTCCTTCACACTGTTTACGACATGAGAGAATTACTTACCATCAACAAACCTGAGGCTATAATTGAGCCAAACTGCCTCCCATATCCACTTTCCTGGAAATATAAGTATACAAATTATATAGTTTTTCCTGTCTAGGGTTCAAAATGCAGTGTAATATTCTGGTGCAATAGTCTATAACTGTTTACTGGCAGGCATAACACAGGAAAGGCAAGATATTCAGAAACAAAGTGTAAGACTACGTTATTAGCAAATCCTGTAATTTATCATAATCTTTTGACTTTTGAAATGTTAACCTGCTTATGCCATTGTTTAATATCAACAGGATTTTAACTTTTGCCATGTATAGGCAGCTGATAGTGCTATCTGTTATCAGTAAAATGATGTTAAGGCTTAGTGTGAAATAATAGATAAAAATAGCACCAAAGTGGTACATTTGTCACTTCCATGCAGCTGTGGTGAAAAATCTTAACCATGTGAAAGAGTAATTAGAGATTATAAATGCCAAATTTTGTTGGTTGCATCTCCCTTCAGTCAATATAGCTGTCTCCTTTGGCAGTTTGCTGTGGCATATCCTGGCACTTCTTCAGCATGTACATTTAAGCCAAGTATATTTTATGTTTTAGTAATTGTCTGTTGATATGCTTCATTGAGTACATTTTCCCTGTCATATAATCAGTTGTGATATGTCCTATAAACTTTCATATGTCGGGCGCCCTACTGAAACTAAGTGAGAAAAAATAGTGCTGTTTCACACCTGTTGGCTCATCTGGTCATTTAGGGAAGTTCTGAAAAGCATTAGACACTATACCCAATCACTGACTACTAACAAAGATATAGATACATGAAGTATTGTCATAGATATGTGATTGTCTCAATGAAAATTGACTAGTAGAACCCAGTATGGTATAATGGACGCTGAATGTTCTTCAGAAACAAAAGGAGGACTGGATATGTCTGAAGGAAGTGTAATAGTATCTATAATATCCTCACTATATGTGAAGAATTTATCAGATAGGTCCAGCAGCACTATAAGATTATTGCTGACAATGCTGTTTCCTGCAGATAAGGATTGTCGTAAGGAAATGTAGGAAAATTTGGACAAAATTTTTGTTGGTATACTGAATGGCAGCTCTCTCTAAATATAGATGGATGCAAGATATCACTTATAATAGAGGGAACTCAGTAATATCAGATTATGGGTAAGATCTTGAGCAATATTTATGGCCAGCACCAACAAGCATTGTGAAGTGGGGTGATCACATAACATTTCTATTAAGGAAGGCAAATGAAAAGCTTGGATTTATTGGAACAGTTCTGGTTTGTTAGTTTAATGTTCCATAGATCACTTTACATGATAGATCTTACTGATGTGGAATGAGTCATTTTACATCCACATTGCAAATTAATTTGTACATATGGCTACATTCTGGTCATTTCTAAGGTTTTTTTTCCAAAAAGAAAAAAAGATATAAAAACGTTGTGAGTTAATAAGTCCTAGCAACCACCTTTTATAGGTTACAGTAATAGAAATTATTGTACAGAATAGGAGTTGTATAGCAGAAACGTTCTCAGTTTGTTTTCACACTTTACTTTGCTATCAGTCAGACATTTTATATCACTAGGCAAGTGATCAAAAATTGTTGTTGCAGCATTTTGCACCCTTCCTGTCCTAAAGACAACCTTAATGTGGAGTAATAAACGTCACTGTTCCTTCTGATATTGTAATTATGTGCATCATTGTTCTTTTTCAACTGTAGTGGACTATTTATAACAAACTTCATGAAGGAATAAATACACTGTGAAGCAGTAGTCAGAATGCCCAACTCCTTAAACAGATATCTACAAGATGATCATAGGTGATCACCACATATTCTTATGGTACATTTTTGTTCAATGAAGACTTTTTTCCTTAAAAATGAGGTACCCCAGAGCATTATTCCATATGTCAGCTTACTGATTTGTCTCTACCTAAGATTATCAATGATTCTAAGCACAAACATGGCTGAACTAAGTTGTTTTAGGAGTTCTGAAATGTGCTTTTTCCAGTTTAAATTCTCATCAATATGGATGCCTAAGAATTTTGATGTTTCCAAACCAATATATCATTTCCACATTGTGTGCTACACTTATCACTTGTGTAATACCCCTAGATGTGCAGAACTGAATATGTTGTGTCTTTTTAAAATTGAGGATGAGACCATTCACATAATACCAGTCAATGGTACTTTTAAGAATTTTGTTTACCATTTCTTTTGTGTGTGTATGTGTAATGCAACTGTAAAGGAAATAACATAGAAGATGCTGTTTTTATATTTTTAGAGTATTGTTCCAGTGTTCAGAGTCCTCATCAAGTAGATGCGACAACAGATATCAAATGAATTCATAGAGATACTTATAAGATCAGAGATCAGTGTAGTCTAAGAAACTGTGACAAATGATCAGGGAACTTTAAGAGAAATCTTTGGAAGAAAGGTGATGCAGTTTATATGAAAACATTATGGGTAGATTTAAAAAATGTGTAGTCAAAGAAGACTTTAGACTGTTTTGCTGCCACCATCACACAGATCCTGCAGGGATCATGAGAACCAAGTAAGAAGTTATAGGTCACACTATGAGACACAGTCATCTTTCTCTTACACATTGTGCGATTGGAACAGGACAGAAAGTTATTGAAATTAAATCTCTATTGCATTTTGTTGACATTTGACAACAAACTGTAAATTTACATACAATTTCAAGGAAACCACTCGCTTATGCATGATGATGCCATCTGGCAACACACACAGTCTAGCTACAGTGAGCTAGGTTGTGTTTAGCATAATTATGTTTTGCAGAAACAATCCAGAGTTGATGATCTTTGCTGTAAATCGAGTGTACATAAACAAACACGAAAGCAGCTGAAATAGAGAATTATTTATGCCACTAAGATCACATCTAGTTAGTTTTGTAAGGTATGTAACATCATGCTTAGTATTAGCACAGATTATGTTTCCATTTCTCTGCAACAGAATTATTAATAACTAATCAATATTTTTGGATGACAACAAACCTAAGTTATTGAGTTAATCAAAATTGTTATGTTCAACCTGGATCATAAAAAAAAAAGGGGTCATGCAATATAGGGTTAATGTGAAGACCCTCCTCTATACTTAGTACTTTGGCTTTCCAAATATATATTTAGATTTATCAGATGGGCCTTTTTTTATCTGATTTCATTTTATTTTTAATTCTCTGCTTGATTATGCCTATTTACCTCTCCCAGCTCCCATCATTGCCCAGTCCTTATCCCAACCCTTTCTCCAGTTCTCTGCACCCCATTCTCCCCTCCATCTCATCCCACACTTCGCCCACCCCCCTCCTGCCTCCTGTCCCTGCTTAGGCCACCCCCAGAGGGGTCACAGTTCTTTTATGGGTACATGTGTGGCATTCACAGGTCCCTGAGCTATTGCAGCCTTTCTTGTTCTGGGTTGCTTTATCTTCCCCTTCCTTCTTCCTCCCTGTCCTTAATCCTTTCCCTTTGCCCCCCTTCCTTTCCCTCTCTAGGTGTTATTTATGTTCACCCAGCTGTCCTCCTGACTTTGTTTTGTCTTAAAGTTTTGGTTTGCTTGCTTTTCCTCCTCCTTTTGGCTTTTCTTTTTTTGTCCTCCTTAGGGGCTTGACCTCCACCTCTAAATTTTAAATCTATAGTGTGAACCAGATGCAGAACAACTCACTTCCTTGTGTATTTGCCATGGGTCTCCCCCTCCCCCTCTCCCTCTCCCAGCTCCTCTTGGAAGAATTCCACTGTCTTATGCCATCTACACATTGGTCATATCAGGCCCCACAGTGTGGCTGTGGAGCCATGGTGGCAGTATCCCATATATTGGTGGAATCTCTCTTTCTTTTAGGCCTTTGTACCAAGTATAGCTTTCCAGATTTCTTGTCTTTATATTAGCAGACAATTCATGGATGCTTCAATTGGACCTTTTTCCTACATGAAAGTAGTGTTCATTTTCAGTTATAAGGTTTTGCTTTACTCCTGTTGTAGGGGCAGGGTGGTTGTGGTTTGGGCCTCTCTTCGTGTTTTCTGGGAGTGGTGCTCATGACCACTCCCCCTTGCAAAGATTGCTCTTATTCCTCTGTTTTCTGGTTTTTACCGTATCTACTCGAATCTAAGCCGCACTTTTTTTCCGGTTTTTGTAATCCAAAAAACCGCCTGCGGCTTAGAATCGAGTGCAAAGTAAGCGGAAGTTCTGAAAAATGTTGGTAGGTGCCGCCACAACAAACTTCTGCCGTCGAATATATATAGCGCTATACAGGCATGCTTTGCAGGCACAAAGATAAATACTGGCGCCAAAACCTCTGTATCAGTAAATAAATTAAAAAAAGGTGGAAGACGAGCGTTTCCTCTGCCCCGAGTTTCGACCACAGCATTTTTCATACATTATACAACGTAGTAAATACAAATTCCATATTGTTCATCTTCGAATGTAGCAGCATTTCAATGTACTACGAAAATCCGACTGGAAAGACTGTTTGGGGTGTTTATCAATATGAACAACTCCACGTTCTGAATTTTTTCCAACCTGTGAGAAGAGATCGTTGCTAACAGGAATTTTATGAATTGTGAATCACATGCAGTACTCTCTGCACCATAAGAGTAATACGAATATAAACATTTTGCCATGTATTCTTTCGTGTTTGCTGCTATCTCATTTAAATCCTGTCTGCCTAATAAACTACGAAACTAGAGTGAGTGAGACAACAGCAAACACGGAATAATATACATATGTCGTGTTTATATTCGTATTATTCTTATGCCTAACAGTGACACAGTCAGAAATGAAGCACGGCAATTGACTAGATTTTTAAATCTACGATGACTAATTCCTGTGCAGAATGTAATGTACTGAAGAGGCGTCTGCAAAGATTTTCAAACGGAGAAAAATTCTCGCTAAACTCTAGTTCAGAACATCATCTATCATACGCAGTCTATTATTTGGTTCTTGTTGATCATTATCAAAGAAAGCAGCAGTGTAAGTAACAACAAATAGCCGTCTCTTGCCATTGTTTCGCTAATGAGAAGATTCCTCTTTAAGCCATGGTTGCGCGCACAACAGCAAGCCGTGCCGCGAGCGGCGACAGGCCTTTAACACTCATTAACAGAATGCGATAAACAATGCATGGCACAGTACAATAATACATTTTCAGCTTAGAGTGACGTAAACACCTATAACATAGAGAACGGCACTTATCAGATCAAAGAAAAATAAGCAATCAATTCAAACCAGACGAAGCACGTGAAAAAGGAAGGGTACCCATATAAATACGGTCGGAGCACCTGACGCATAGCAATGCCTACCTGGTAAAGCTTAACTGCTAAGCTTACGACTCGGACCAAACTACTGTAGCTGTATTGTCATTCATTCGACCTAAATTGTGTCTCATATTACAATGGACCAACTTTGTTTCGATTTTGAGGTGTGGCCTAAAACTTTTCTTTCCCCCTTGAATTTCGAGTCTCAAATTTCAGGTGCGGCTTAGATTCGGGAAAATTTTTTTTTCCTTGATTTCAAGTCTCATTTTTCACGTGCGGCTTAGATTCGAGTAAATACTGTAGATTTGGCCTACCCTTTTGTGTGTTTTTTGCTTTCTCGCTTCATAGCTTGACCCCTCTGATCAGATCCACCCACTTTTAGCAGAAAGCTTTACCTTACGCTTGTAACTTTTGAATTGCCATTTAGTCCCATAAACTCCCCCCCCCCCCCCCTCCCCCCCCCTCCCTCCAACCAACCAACCTGCTTAGGCCACCCACTTGTCCCTGTATAGGCCGACACCCCCACCCCACTCGCTCCAACTCCCACCTCCCACCTCCCACAATAAGACAGTTAGACATAGAGGTGGTAGCCTAAATAGGGATGGGTCCCTAATTAGGTCACCCTCTCTATGTCTCTGTCTTATTGTTTGACAGTGGAAAATCCAGGGACAGTCTTTTTGCTGTGCCTATCTGTGACTCAGCAGCTCCACTATATGGTGAATAGTAACTATCTTTCTGTTTATTTGTCATATGGCACAATGTGTTCTTTAATACAGACAAAAAGTAACCTGGCAGCTACATAGAGGGTCACATGTGTCACCGACTAGTTGATGCTATTGAGCATAAAAAAGTGCTTGTCGTGCTGTTACTCATCCTTTAGTCAGGATGCATATTTTGTAAGGCAGTGTACGACTACTACACAATAATTTTTGCATTGGTTTATACTTTAAAAACTTATCCACTGTTAAAGTAATACTTATGTTTCACATCAACATCTACTTTGACTACTTATGTTGTGTGATGCCTGTTGGATACCTCGAGAAAAATACATCTAGTTTCGCAACCGTCAGCCATATGTTTTATTCATAATTCCATTAAATTGTAGGCACAGAAGGCAAATAACACGATAGCTGCTGTGGAGTGGAGATTGGCAGAAATTGCAAGACCGCGTCTTGGCACGTGTGATGTAAATGTAAGTGTACCTCAATGTATAACAAGTGCAGTCTTCTGTGCTGACGATTAGTGTTATTTAGTGCATTAAATCTTAATCTTAAGCTTACTGTTTCACTGATTAATTGTATTGTGAATGCAGATCCCCATGTAGTGCTCTTTGTTAAGAATTTCAAAATTGGAATAATAGAGAATTATTGTGCAGGTGGTTTGATGAACCCTCTGGCAGGCACTTAAGTGTGACTTGTGGAGTATCCATGTAGATTTAGATGTAGATGTTAATGTTTGGTATTTAGTTAGGATGCACCACCTTAAGTCTGCAAACATAATTTTTTTGTAATATTTATATCGAGCTATAAGCCAAATGGATTGTGATAAGGTCATGGTTGTTTTTTCTGTCCAGGGAATGTACTTCTGATATTTTGGATATTGATTTGGTGTATGCTGGATTATACAGCAATTATATATATAGTGTGATACCAAATCATTATCTCTTCTCTACACGGAAACTTAAGGTGCACTATATGCAGCCAGTTCTACTTTCTGGGATCTATTGCACCTGTTCTCTTACAATCCTCCACTTATCACAATACAAAGTTTTGTTAGCCTTTCAGTGACCAAACCACAATCATCTGCTTACACTACGAAAAAAGTTATATTCACTTTTCAATGACAGCACCGTATTGTATTTATGTAACTGATTTATTTTACACTTTTGCCTAAAATATTTAATTGATGTTTGGTAGTTACAAAAATGTTAAATTCATAGTGTTGCAAAATCATAAAGTACTTAGACTAGAAGCTATTTGGACACTGGTACAACTTGGGCAGAGCTGCGGAAACAGGTTTTGAATGTACCTGTGACTAGAAGATGTTACTCAATGAAATGTCAATATTATGCTACTCACCATATAGTGGAGATGAGGGTCACAGATAGGCACAACAAAAAGACTACTAAACATGTAAACTTTTGCAGGTAGAAGGCTTTCTTCTGAAATAGACAACACATTCACACAAATGCAGCTCACATGCACATGACCAGTGTCTCTGGCTGCCGGGCCAGACTGAAAGAGACTGCACATGATGGAAGAGGCAGTCTGGGTTGTGGGAGTAAGGAAGAGGCTGGGGCAGGGATGGCAAGGGGGGGGGGGGGGGAGCAGGGTATGGGTGGGGGATGGTAAAGTGCTGTTCATGGGAGCATATAGGGACGAGGTAGAGAGAGGGTAGGGCAGTTAGGTGGAGTCAGGAGGTTAGGCTGTGGACTGGGAGAAGGAAAGGGGATAAGTGGGTGAAGGACAATGACTAATAGAAGTTGAGGCCAGAAGGGTTAAGTGAATGCAGGATATTTTGCAGGAAGGGTTCTCATGGGCGCAATTCAGAAAAGCTGGTGTTGGTAGGAAGGATTCAGATGGCACAGGGTGTGAAGCAGTCATTAAAATGAAGAACATGGTGTTGGGCAGCTGCTTAGCCATGGGTTGGTCCAACTGTTTCTTAGCCACAGTTTGTCCGTGGTCATTCAAGCGGACAGACAGCTTGTTGGTTGTCAATCTCACATAGAATGATGCACAGTGGTTGCAGCTTAGCTCGTAGAACATGTGACTGGTTTCACAGGTAACCCTGGCTTTGATAGGATAGGTGATGCTTGTGACCAGACTGCGTAGGCACGACGAGAGGTAGTCAAAACCCTAGTGAAGAATGTGGTTCAGGTGCTCCATTCCTGGATGGTACTGAGTCAAGTGGGGAATGCTCCTCTGTGGCTGGTAGGTGTGATTCCGAAAGTGGTGGGTGACCTGAGAAATAAGGCATGGGAGATATGTTTCTGTAAGAGGTTGGGAGCATAATTACAGTCTGCGTAGGCCTCAGTGAGATCCTTGATATATTTGGAGAAGGATTGCGTGTCACTACAGATGGAACGGCCATGGGTGGATGGGCTGTATGGAAGGGACATCTTGGTATGGAATGGAAGGCAGCTATTGATGTGGAAGTGTTGCTTGTGGTTTGGTAGGTTTGATATGGGTGGAGGTACTGATGTAGCATCTTTGAGGTGGAGATCAACATCAAGGAAGGTGGCTTGTTGGGTTGAGGAGGATTAGGTGTAGTGAATGGGTGAGAAGGTGGTGAGGTTCTGGAGGATTGTGGATTGTGTGTCCTCACTCTTAATCCAGGTCACAAAGAAATCATCAATAAATCTGAACCAGGTGTGGGGTTTGGTGTTCTTGGTGGTTTGAAAGCATTCCTTTAGATGGCCCATGAATAGGTTGGCAAAGGATGTGCCATGTGGAGGCCCCTTGCTGTACCCTGGATTTGTTTGTAGATGATGCCTTCAAAGTAAAAGTAATTTGGGTAAGGATATAGTTCGTCATGGTGACCAGTAAGGAGGCTGTAGATTTGGAATCAATTCGGTGTTGGGAAAAGTAATATTCAATAGTAGCTAGGCCGTGGGCATTAGGGACATTAGTGAAAGGCAGGTGGCATCAACAATGACGATCGGGGCACCGTGTGGTAAAGGAGCAGAAACTTTGGAGAGCCGGTGGAGGAATGGTTGGTACCTTTTATAGAGGAGGGTAGATTGTAGCTAATAGGCTTAAGGTGTTGATCTACGAGAGCAGATATTCTCTGAATGGGGCACTGTAACCAGCCTAAATGGCATGTCCTAAGTGGTTGTGTTTATGGACCTAAGGGAGCATGTAGAGGGTAGGAGTGCAGGGAGTGGTTGGGGTGAAAGGGGTGGGAGGGTGGGGAGACAGAGACAGAGAGAGAGACTGACTCTTAACTCTACTGGAGGTCCTGCTGGATTTCTGGAATGGGGTCACTTTGGTGAGGTTGTAGTGGATGAATCTGACAGCTAGCAGACATTATCATTCAGAATATTCAAAACAATGTAAAGTTCTCTTTGTACAAGCACCATATCAGTTTATCACTCTTTGGGGATAGTACTGACCCATACCAGTTGTCACCATTTAATAAATCAAATCTACAAATTCCTATTATACAAGAAAATAAATTACACTGCAATTACCTTAATCTAGAAACACATTATTGTATTGACACAATCAGTAAATTAATAAATCATTAAAGTTTTAGTAGAGTCACAAGACCATGTCCCCACAGGATTTCCAAATTACATTTTACTTTTACTGTTATTACAAATGTCTACTTATGTAAGCACTGATTCAATATTTTTCACTCGTTCATGAATGAAATGAGACAAGATTTTGTAACAACTGGCATTGATATTGTGGTGGTTTATTTCACAACATTACATGGAATTACAGGATTTTGTAGCTTGAAGATTTCCCAGCCATTCTCATGTCAGTAAAATAGCATTGTTTGAATATTTACGTACTTAGCACATCCAGCTTTGCTTAAAAGACTAGCATTAATACCCCAAATTTATTACTAGCCTGGCCAGGAACTACATTGACTTATCTACCAAAGTACATTTAACTTCAGTGCCCATCTTGTTAACCTACTGGGAGGACCTTTGAAACCTAACTACCACTTCAATACATTGTGATCCATCACTACTTTCAAACTTTAGATCTTTCAAATAACAATCGAAGTAAGAATTGCCATAGGTAACTGCTAACATTTTCTTCTCTGTAGTGGAATAATTTCTCTTTCTTTCGTTCAGTTGTCTGGATGTGTATGCTACTGGACGTTTCTTTTTATCGATACTCTGGCTGAGAATGCATCCCACTGTCACAGTGCTTGCATCACAGGTCAAAATGAATTCCTTTTCAAAGTTGGGAAATAGTAAAACTGAATCCAATGACGGTGCCTATTTCAAGGTGTCAGATGCTGTCAGGCAGTCAGTAGGCCATTCAGATTTTGCTCCTTTTCTTAGTAAATGGTTCAAAGGCATGGCTATCTGGGCAGAATTCATTACAAATTTTTCTATAATGGTTACAAAGCCCTACCATGGTGGTAGATCACCTCACCAGGGAACAACAGTGAGGCCTGCAGCGGCTTAACGTTGGAAGGCACCAAAGTCTTTCCATCATTGAAGGTCAGGATGAGGTTGCAGCAGCTCTTGACAGCAGAGCCCATCAGCTATAGTTGGTGGTGGCATTATAGGTAGTAGTCGTTTCAGTAGGCTGAGGATGGAGCATCAGAGTGCCCACCTCGGGACTGGTTAGCTGCAAGACTGAGGTTCTAGCTGTACAAGTCAGGATATTTGTACTTGTTGGGCTATACCACTGACATTACCCTTCAGCATGGATGACAGAATGTGCCCCAGTTTTCTGAGCTTGTCAGCACTCTGCATCGTGCTGCAGTGTCACAACTCTTTCTTTCAGGCCTTCAGCCTGTTTATTTCTACAGTGTCAGTGTGCTGTAAAGCCATTATTGCATCAGACTTAGGCATTGTTGCTTCATCGTGCATGGTCACTAGAATGACGTTATGTTCTCTTCTCAGTGAGATTGTTCATTCTGATGCATCGGCATCTTGGTCGTGCAGCTCAGGTGGAATGCAGGCAATTGACTTGGTGCTGTGCCCATACTACATGCAATATTGGTTGTTCTTCCAGGTTAATATTGGTTGTACTTCCAGGTTAGCTTTCTCATGTAGGTATTGTGCATTTGCCTGTCTTGACTTCCTCTCTGGCTCTGGCACTGTACAGGGAAAATGTTAACAAATTTTAATATCTACCTGGAATATGATTCTAGGATGCAACAATATTAATGACTTCCCATACATCAAGAAACTGAAAATCAGAAAAGTTTTAACTCAAAAATTATGGAACAACCATATTCTATCAAACTCACTGACAACTAGGATAGTGTGTATTAGTAGTAGTTTGACCAATTCTGGGCAGGCAGCAGCACTGTTCAGGGCAACTTTTCACACCCTGACCACTTCACTCAACCTTACTCAATAATTTTTAAAGTGCAATATCTTGAGAAGCAATAAAAATGTTTCTACATTTTTTTCTCTTTACTTAAAAGGCCACTCTTGTAACCTTTATCTACTTTTTCTGGACAAATTAGTGTTATATTGTAAGCTAGTGGCTGTGTTAGTTCCTTTTATCTTTGTATCATTCTGCTGATGCTTGAGAAGTAGATTTTTCATATCTTTATTATGTTGAAGTAAGGTCAATGTTTGTAATGAACAAATAGCTCTCAGCTATTGCTTGAGAAGTAGATTTTTCATATCTTTATTATGTTGAAGTAAGGTCAATGTTTGTAATGAACAAATAGCTCTCAGCACAATGGATTAATAAAGATACTCCTACTGTATTCTTTACAACACAGGATACACAATGCAAACACCCCAATGGAGCTGTTTTTCAGGTTTCAGATGCTGCCTTTTTCCTTTTTTTATATATACATCTGACACTTTATTAACCAAATTACCTCCTCTTTGATACAAGAATACCCTCCCCCCAAGTGTTATGTCACTACTGTTGACTGTAAGAATGGGCACTCACCTCTGAACCACTACTGAAAAAAGAAAAGGAAATCGATGTCCATTAGATTCTATAAGCTGGGTTAAATATCAGTGGATCAATGTGCTGCAATTGTTGTCATATATTAATTTATTTTGGTCACCTAATAAGGATGAATAGAGTAAAAACTACTTTTCCTAGAAAGGGTGGGCAGGAGGCTGGTAGACACTAGGTAAGAATTGTATTATTTTTTCATGTTTCCATAGACACATAAGAAAATGAAGTTAAATGCTGTATTCTAATTGATGTATGGAATTGTTTTAACTTACCTCTATTTGCTTCAGTAAATTTAGAATTGGTCAACGAGTGCTGAATGGCATCAGACAGAAGGTTGCTTCCCCCCCCCCCCCCCCCCCCACCCCCCCCCCCCCACTCTAAACTAACCCGGAGGAGTGAAAAAGTGGCGTGGTGGTAATAAAGAACTTTGTCTAGAAACAGACTTTGTACTTGCTATTTGCCTCTGGACGCTAGATGTGAATTATCTGCACTTTGCATTGATGCTTGCTAGTGTTACCACTCAGTGAAGAAAGCTCAAATTAGAAGGGATGGACACACAAATGATTTTCTTAAATTTGGATGTGGTGCTAATAGTCTAGTTTTTATGTTTCATTACATATGTT
Source organism: Schistocerca americana (assembly GCF_021461395.2). Classification (NCBI taxonomy): domain Eukaryota; kingdom Metazoa; phylum Arthropoda; class Insecta; order Orthoptera; family Acrididae; genus Schistocerca; species Schistocerca americana. The sequence continues at coordinate 615,063,708 of NC_060120.1, forward strand.
TTATTTTTTTACTTATTTTCGTGTTTTAATTTTTGTTGTGTTCTGTTTTTTAAGTGCAGTTTTATTAAAAGCTGTTCTTATTTTGTAATCCACAGGTGAGAACATTTGCCGAAATATCTCAACTGAAAAAGGAGAGAACTGATTTAGCTACACGTAAACACAACTTAGATGATGCGCAAAATAAGATCCAAGACAGTGTTTTAGCTATCAGTCAGAAAGTAAAGAGAAAAGTTCTTGATATTGAAAGAATAGTGGGCATTAAGAAGAATGAGTAGTGAAGACATTGTTGCTGCCCTCACAATGTCAACAAACAGTTCCTTTTGCGAAGAGTGATGTAAACGGCTACTTCCTTCAGTGTTACTGCTGCGCTTGCCACTGTAGTCATAAGTGCCATCCATGTAACTCTTTGTATTCGAATAAATATTATATACGATGGTCTTTTAAAAAATTGTTTTTTGTGCGTTACAAAAGCAGCCTCATCCTTAAGTGATATTTAGGATCTAAATCTAAGTACTAAGTATCCATGGAAAACAAAATGTATATTAATCCAGTTGTCTTAACCTCTGCACTATTTCACGTGTTTCATAAATTTCACTGTAGCTTAACATAGGTACAGTCTTTTAAGAAATCCATCCATTTTGTATTTTCTCCTGCTAGGCAAGCTGATGTGATGGTAAAAAGCCCTACGCACAATTGTTTGTAAAAATTGAAATGCCAGGAAAGAGGCATGCAAATTAAGTGAACTTGCAGAACTTCCAATTAGTGTACGGCATGTAATTAACAAGTATAACAGCAAAAACACTTGTGGGGAGAGGATCACTCTTTGAATGACCAATGCAGTATAACAATGGACAATGGAGCAGTATTGTGTGGCACTGTGCTCTCTTACTCCCCCCTTCTCTCTTCCTGAACCCTTTCGCGTTCTTTCCATTTCCAGCATCATGAATAATGTGTAAATTCATTCCTTGCGCAGAATCCCTTGGTGTTAAGTCAAAGCTATATCTGGGCATAATAGGCTTGTTAGTAGACTAAGCACACTAACTAGTATTTACCCATCTCTTCAGTTTGGTTGTGCCCAAGTTTGAATGTGCCTGCCACACTATAAAAGCAGTTGAATGACAATAGTCAGCAAATATATGATTGTGTACTGCCTTAGGTCACTGTTGCATATCATATGCAGTTCTTCAAGCCTGAAAATCGTTAATGATTTCATCATTGACAATTGTACCCGGCTAATTGTACAGCATATGAAGGTGTCCTCTCTTCAGTTCACTCCAGTAGTAGTACTCTGATTAGACAAATGCTTCAGCACAGATTGCAAGCAGTCATCTCTTCACAGATGACAAACTCTATCTCTACTGGATTGCCCAGTTTTATGACAAGTTATGTTGTAATTGCATTTAGGATATTGTTAGCTCGAGACTTGCCATTGACATTCTAATGTACCCACCTATGTACAGTCACTTATATAGCCAATTAATATAAATTATTATATTTGCATGTAATGTTAAGACAGGAGGAATATACAGAAAATAGCATTGGTGTTGCTTGTTGAATCCAGTGTCAGCAGGTACAGATAGGTTTCCCACGGCATCAAAATATGGCTGTTTTTAAGAGTAGTGGGAATTTTAAATCAAACACTGGACATTTTGACATTAATGTAGAGTATAAGATGCACCTCAGTTTTGGAGGCAATTTTTTGAAGAAAAAAGTACATCTTACAATCCATAAAATACAGTATCCCCTTTTTGCCTTCCTAAGAGGTCTTCATGCTCTCATTATTTCAGGTGTTTTGTTACCATCAATGTCATTCTAGCTGTTCTCTTTCTGTACTTTATATCAAGGTTGAATCTATTTCCATCATTCACTTAATGTCTTCTTTACACACCATGTCATTATTTGTTGTATTGTATCACCTTCAAAACATCATTTCCAGTTGCAAATTCAAGTCTAGACGTCCCTGTTTAGATTTTTTGTTATTCCTGTTAATCATCCAGGAATTCGAGGTCCAAACAGTTCTAGTGAGCAATTTATTCTTTCAGCTATAACTTAAAATTATGAAACCAAGTTACAGCCAAAAAAATGGAAAACCACACACCTAGAGTGGAATCTGAATTAGTGAAGTCACTGACAAGAGAGGTGTAATACTGCAGCTGAGGAAAAACGAAATACCTTTAATACATGAAAAAAAATTTATACATAAGTATGTATACAATCATTACTTTTTTCCTTTACATTTCTTAATTAACGGGTGTAATGGTATGCAAACATGTTGCTGCAGAGCAGAATAATTTTATTGTGTGGGTGCAAAATTTTTATTACAGTTCCTCCAGGTGAGCTGGGAATGAAGTAGTTTAGAACTGAACTGATGTGCCAATTGTGATACACTATGTAATCAAAAGTACCTGGACACCTGGCTGATAATGACTTAAAAGTTTGTGGTGCCATCCATCAGTAATGCTGGAATTCAGTACCGGATTGGCCCACCCTTAGCCTTGATGACAGCTTCCACTCTCGCAGGCATACTTTCAATCAGGTCCTGGAAGGTTTCTTGGGGAGTGGCAGCCCATTCTTCACAGAGTGCTGTACTGAGGAGAGGTATTGATGTCGGTCGGTGATGCCTGGCACGAAGTCGGCGTTCCAAAACATCCCAAAGTTGTTTTATAGGATTCAGGTCACGACTCTGTGCAGGCCAGTCCATTACAGGGATGTTATTGTCGTGTAACCACTCCGCCACAGGCGGTGCATTATGAACAAGTGCTCGATCATGTTGAAAGATGCAGTCGCCATCTCTGAATTGCTCTTCAACAGTTAAAAGCAAGGAGGTGCTTAAAACATCAATGTAGGCCTGTGCTGTGATAGTACCATGCGAAACAATGGGTGCAAGCCCCCTCCTTGAAAAACTCGACCACACAAAGTAAATAGGAATATAAAAAAAAGGGAGGAAGGTTTATCTGTTTAGCAAGAGTAATAGGGGGCAGATTTCAGACTACCTAACAGATCAAAAAGAAAATTTCTGATCTGACACTGACAGTGTTGAGTGTTTGTGGAAGTTCAAGGCAATCGTAAAATGTGTTTTAGACAGGTACGTGCTGAGTAAAACTGTGAGGGACGGGAAAAACCCACCGTGGTTCAACAACAAAGTTAGGAAACTACTGCGAAAGCAAAGAGAGCTTCACTGCAAATTTAAACACAGCCAAAACCTCTCAGGCAAACTGAAGCTAAACGATGTCAAAGTTAGCGTAAGGAGGGCTATGCATGAAGCGTTCAGTAAATTCGAAAGTAAAATTCTACGTACCGACTTGACAGAAAATCCTCGGAAGTTCTGGTGTTAGGTTAAATCAGTAAGTGGATCGAAACAGCATATCCAGATACTGGGATGATAATGGCATTGAAACAGAGGATGACACGCATAAAGTTGAAATACTAAACACCCTTCTCCAAAGCTGTTTCACAGAGGAAGACCGCACTGCAGTTCCTTCTCTAAATCGTCGCACGAACGAAAAAATGGTTGACATTGAAATAAGTGTCCAAGGAATAGAAAAGCAACTGAAATCACTCAACAGAGTAAAGTCCACTGGACCTGACGGGATAGCAATTCGATTCTACACAGAGTACGCGAAAGAACTTGCCCCCCTTCTAACAGCCATGTACCGCAAGTTTCTAGAGGAACGGAAGGTTCCAAATGATTGGAAAAGAGCACAGGTAGTTCCAGTTTTCAAGAAGGGTCATCGAGCAGATGCGCAAAGCTATAGGCCTATATCTCTAACATCAATCTGTTGTAGAATTTTAGAACATGTTTTTTGCTCGCATATCATGTCATTTCTGGAAACCCAGAATCTACTCTGTAGGAATCAACATGGATTCTGGAAACAGTGATCGTGTGAGACCTGACTCACTTTATTTGTTCATGAGACCCAGAAAATATTAGATACAGGCTCCCAGGTAGATGCCATTTTCCTTGACTTCCGGAAGGCGTTAGATACAGTTTCACACTGTCGCCTGATAAAGTAAGAACCTATGGAATATATGATCAGCTGTGTGGCTGGGTTGAAGAGTTTTTAGCAAACAGAACACAGCTTGTTGTTCTCAATGGAGAGACATCTACAGACATTAAAGTAACCTCTGGCATGCCACAGGGGAGTGTTATGGGACCATTGCTTTTCACAATATATATAAATGACCTAGTAGATAGTCGGAAATTGCAGCATTAGAAAATTGTAGCGAAATGCAGGAAGATCTGCAGCGGATAGGCACTTGGTGCAGGGAGTGGCAACTGACCCTTAACATAGACAAATGTATTGTATTGCGAATACATAGAAAGAAGGATCCTTTATTGTATGATTATATGATAGCGGAAGAAACACTGGTAGTAGTTACTTCTGTAAAATATCTGGGAGTATGCGTGCGGAACGATTTGAAGTGGAATGATCATATAAAATTAATTGTTGGTAAGGCGGGTGCCAGGTTGAGATTCATTGGGAGAGTCCTTAGAAAATGTAGTCCATCAACAAAGGAGGTGGCTTACAAAACACTCGTGCGACCTATACTTGAGTATTGTTCATCAGTGTGGGATCTGTACCAGGTCGAGTTGACAGAGGAGATAGAGAAGATCCAAAGAAGAGCGGTGCGTTTCGTCACAGGTTTATTTGGTAAGCGTGATAGCGTTACGGAGATGTTTAGCAAACTCAAGTGGCAGACTCTGCAAGAGAGGCACTCTGCATCGCGGTGTAGCTCGCTGTCCACGTTTCGAGAGGGTGCGCTTCTGGATGAGGTATCGAATATATTGCTTCCCCCTACTTATACCTCCCGAGGAGATTACGAATGTAAAATTAGAGAGATTTGAGAGCACACGGATGCTTTCCGGCAGTCGTTTTTCCCGCGAACCATTCGCAACTGAAATAGGAAAGGGAGGTAATGACAGTGGCACGTAAAGTGCCCTCCGCCACACACCGTTGGGTGGCTTGCGGAGTATAAATGTAGATGTAGATGTAGACACACCATAACAACACAGTCTCCGAATTTTACTGTTGGCACTACACACGCTGGCAGATGACATTCACCGGGCTTTCGCCATACCACACGCTGTTATCGGATCGCCACTTTGTGTACCATGATTTGTCACTGCACACAACGTTTTTCCACTGTTCAATCGTCCAGTGTTTACACTCCTTACTCGAAGCGAGGCATCGTTTGGCATTTACCAGTGTGATGTGTGGCTTATGAGCAGCTGCTCGACCACGAAATCCAAGTTTTCTCACTTCCCGCCTAATTGTCATGGTACTTGCAGTGGATCCTGATGCAGTTTGGAATTCTTGTGTGATGTTTCCACTTCACTATCAAATCGGAAACAGTGAACCTAGGGATGTTTAGGAGTGTAGAACTCTCACGTACAGATGTATGACACAAGTGGCACCCAATCACCTGACGACGTTCAAAGTCTGTGAATTCTGCAGTGTGACCCATTCTGCTCTCTCAAGATGTCTAATGACTACTGAAGTCGCTGATATGGAGTACCTTGCACTAGGTGGCAGCACAATGCACATAATATGAAAAACATGTGTTTTTGGGGGTGCACGTATATTTTCAATCACGTAGTGCATCAACATGGCATACCACCAACGCAGCAGACATCAGAACAGGTGAAATGCAAACACCTGTGGACTGCTTAGCAAGGCACTGCGTAACTGCTGACTGTGTCAGAGTAACAAGAGGACCAAGCTCGGTGACTTAAAATCATTGCTGAAATTACCACAGCAAGGCCTGGAGTGCCGATCAGTCTAGTAAATGGGGACAAATACGCTTATGTACTCGGAACCACTGTGTCATAGGTTGGGGGCTTGGTTCCTACAAATAACACAGTTTTCAGAGCACAAGACATATTCTGTCACTCTGCAATTCTGCCTGTCTCGAAGAACCAGAGAGAATGACTGTCTAATGAGTTTCAGTGAAATCATGAGCTGTTCGATATAAATCAATCTGCCACATGCTTGTTGACTTCAGCGCCGAGGCAGCGAAACCTGATGCTTACCACAGCCGTGGTCTGCCATTGCTGCCTACTGGGTCATCATGGACAAGGAGACTGGTGAGCAGCCAGGCCCCCATCATCTGGGTCATCACGCATGATCTACAAGCTGCCATCTTTGCACCTACAAGTCTAAGCTCAGCCACGCAGCCTCCTGGCTGACTTTTGAACATCTGCTACAGTCTTGGTCAATCCATGGTGGGTGACCGTGTCCTCTGTGCTTAAGTACTGGCATCCTGTACCACAGTAGAGAGACTCCATATGTGCACAAGATGGGGAGATCACAAAGAGTGCTGAGGTGGTAGCTGATTGTGTCAGTGTCATCCATCTGGTACCCACGTGTGTCTTCATTCTTTCGCAGCACATGCGCCCTCCCAATGCCTGCATATTTGGAAGCTAAACGTTTGTGAATTCTGCTCAACCAATGAATGTATTTACAGGTCACACTGTATAACGCATGCTCAGAGGTGTGAACTAAGCTACTCACCCTCGCCCTCACATGAAGCCATGCTGTAGTGCCGTCTAGGAGCACTAGTACAATGTATTGTGGCGTGTGAACTGTTTCTTCATTAAAGGTCTTCTTTTTAGTGGGTTTGTGTTACTATGGGCCATGTCAGTTTGTAGATTACTATAGTTTAATCCACAAATGGTGGTGGTTCGCGCAGCTCAAGACACAGATGGGTATTGCATTGTTGCCAGTTAGAAGCAACAGTTGTGGTAAGTGCGCAAACACGCTCTGTGCTTGAAGAAAGTTTGTAAACTAAAAATTGTGTCGCTCACTTGCTTGTGCAGATTTTATTGATTACCATCACCGTGAGCTGTGACAGCTCACAACAAATGAGTTAAAAATTCACTATTAAATTGCTATGATTATGTTTAATTCTCACATTGGCTACAACTTTCACAGGAGAGCACTGAGAAGACTACTGAATGCTTATTGGCTGTTGGAGAATGTGCATATAGGTGCACAGAAAAAGCCTAAACTCGATTGCCATCATTTGTAACAACAGCTATAGAGATGCTTAAACCCTTTAAAACGATAGGACTTGATATTTTAGGACCTTTCAGTAGGACATCCACTGGGAATAAATCATAGATCACTTTTTGAGGTTCTTAGGAATGGTGGAGATTCTTGTAAGCAGGCCAGTACAGTAGCCTAGGCTTTGGTGAACAGTTGGATACCATATTTAAATTTGGAGTACCTTATACCTTAGTTACGGATCAGGGCACAAATTTTGTGTTGAATTTGTAGAAACACTATGAGAAGTATGGAAAGGAATACAAAGGTATTAAACAAACAGGAGAAATCAGTCAAACATACAGTAAGTTTACTGCCTATGAAGTAGAGCAGTGGGTGATATCCAGTTCCTTGCATGCCAAAAGGGAAGACGAAGAAGTTTATCACAAGGGCCCTATCAGGTTGAGGAGACTACTTCACCAGACAACGTGAACCTTCTGCTGCCAACAAGAATGACAACCGTACATGTTGGACATCTATGACTTTTCCTGGGATAGTCTGGAGTTGATTCTGTGAGTACCATGGGTGGATCCAGAGATGAAAGTGAGGAGGAGGAGGAGGAGGAGGAGTCACAGGATAGAGAAGATGTGGTTGAGCCCATGCGTGAGGTACTGTATTCATTAAGGTCAAGAATATGTCTGTCAAGGATTTCTTTTTTTGTGTTTGTGTATGTATGCAATTGTAGTGAATAAGTTATGTTGCTGTAAAGATTTTTTTTTGTGTTGCTTTATTGTATTTGAATGGGCCTGCTAGTGGCAGCAGCCTTCTGAGGAGGGAGAAAGGGTGATATTTGTCTCTGTCCTTAGGTTGCAATACATCAAGGGCAAGACTGGAAGGAATTGAAATCATAGTAGTATTACATTTTGTCACCTGAACAGTACTTTTCAGCGCTACAGAAAGTATGGAACCAGCTACTGCCTGAATTAAGCCTAATCATAGAACCTGGTAGATGAAACCTACCCTTCTACTACCACATAGTACAAACAGAAGTGGAAACTGACCAATCATGATTATGTATTCTAATTTCAATTCCGGTAAAGGAACACATGCACAGTTTAAGTGTTACGTCATTCATACATACCCAGTGAAGCTGGGAATTCTTGGGAATTTCATGCAGACGAGGATCTACAGGATATTATTCATTTCTGAAGATGATAGCAGGTGTGCAGTGATGATGGAGGAAGAGATACATTGTTGGAGGGGGGAAGTAACGGTATGTCTGACCATGGTAATACAAACCAGGTTGGGCACATGTGCGGTGCAATTGTTCCTAGCGTGACAGAAGGAACTATATTGTCTGACGCATGTCCTGGGACCCAGACTGTATTTCCAGCAAGCATGTTGTCATTGGATTCATTCCACCTATGATGACGCAGCAGTAGTGGCAAGTTGTTAAAGCAGGTGTAGTCCACTGAGGCCAGACAGATTGAACTTTGGGCAAACAGGTTATTAATTAGCAACACTACATGTGATAGAACAGCACTGGCATTCCATCTACCAGCCACAATTATGGGGATCACGCAAGTGAACATCTCACAACCACAGTTGTATTTGGCCAGATGTACCTTTGGAATTATTGCCAGCACCTAATATAACATTACTAACTCAAACTCTAGGATCTGACCTAATCCATCCCCTGGATCAATTCCCGAGTAGTTAATGCAACACACAGAGCAGTTCATAGGACACTGATACATGACAGTGATTTTATAGTGCTGCAATACCAAGTGACACAGTGGCTCTAACTCTGCTGTGTGCGACTTTCATTGTTCTCAGGCAGAGAGCTGAGCATCAGCATGAACCATCAATAGCCCAGATTCCAGCGAACTGGATTCCCAGAGAGAGTAAGAGGGTAATCTTGCAGTATGAATGTAAAAGGAAAACATGTACATTTAGTGTTAAGGGAAAGGGAAGCCAGTGGAACGAGCTGTAAAGGTTAAATTGTCAGAAGTGCAGAACAAGTGTGATAATTAGATTGATATGCAAAGTAGCATTAAGCAGCACAGTAAGAAAGACTGGATGCAGTATCTAACCCATATTGGCAAGCCACCAATGGTTTTGGTTAAAATTCCTCTGTATTTTGCACAAACATGAAGCATAGTATGAAACAGATTTTAGGGTTGACATGAGGGAGTCGGTCTTGTTCATAGTAGAGGTAATAGTAGTGGACAGCCATATACGAGTACATTAATGAGAGCCTCAACAATATATTGTAGCAGCACTAACAGCGGGCAAGCATAAGAAGTTGTTACGTGTGTGTGTGTGTGTGTGTGTGTGTGTGTGTGTGTGTGTGTGTGTGTGTGTGAAGCTGAGCTTATGTAAGTATGTATATATGTACATGGAAGAACTTCTACCAGGGCCCTGGACCAAAGTGGGAGAAATGAGACACAAATTCCATGCCCTGAGAGGATCAACATAGGGGAGATTATAATGCTGCGTTTTTTTTAAGTACCTGCCTTATAGGCTGCCATCCATGACAGGTGTATTATGTGGGAATAGTATCAATTTACCTTATCAGCCTGCATTTTAGGGTAACTTTCATGTCATGGACAAGAAAAAGTTTTCCAATCTCCTTTGTGTAAGCTGTGCAGCACAACAATTGTGTTGTGTTGGAGTGATATTGGCATGGATTATTGGCCTAATTTGCATGGTAGCTTACATGTCATGGGAACAAAAGCATTTCCAAGCCCCTGACATATAGGCTATGCTGCATGAGGGACGTGTTATGGGAGTAGTACCAGCATGTTTTATCAACCTCTTTTGCGAGGGCTACAATTGCAGATGGGCATGCCTGAGAAATGGTGAGATGGACGGATGAGGTGAGAGAGGGGGGGGGGGGGGGGGGGGGGGGAGCGGGCAGAGGAGATGGATAGGGAGAGAGGATAGGACAAGGAGATGTGAAGATGGAGGGAGGGGGAGAAGGGGATGAACAGAAAGAGAGGAGGGAATGGACAGAGAGAGGTGGGAGGATGAGTTGGGCAGATAGGGAGGCGAGAAGGTGATGGGCAGAAAGAGTGTAGAGGAGGAAATGAACAAAGAGATGTGCAAATTATGTGACATTCATGTTTGTATGTCTGGGATCTCTTCCCAAAGCCCTGGATCGATTTCAACAAAAATTAGCAGAAAAATATCAAGTCTCACAAGTATCAGTACTGTAGGGTTCATAACCTCCCAGCTCCAATAGGAGCAGAGGTAGAGGCAAAAAGTGTTGTTTCTCAGCCCCTGAAATTTAGGCTTCACTGTATGTCAGACATGCTTTGTAGGGCAGCTTACACATCAGAGGCAACAAATGGTTTTCTACTACCAGCGTGTAGCCTCATTTGCATGACAGGCATGTTGTGGTTGTAGTATAGGTTTGCTTTACTGATCTGTGAGACGTGCTTCTGTCCGTCTCGTTTAAACATGCACCCTACTTACGCCTTGGCTTCCCGCCGGCGCCGTCTGTTCTCCTCGTCTCATGCCCCGCCCTCTAGGTCGGCGGGTTGGAGTGACCGAGTCGTGAAGCGTGGCAGTACGCCATCGACTCCGGAAGTGCTTGTTTACCTTACTTGCGGTGGTTTGTGTGGTGTCGGTCTGCTCATTCCACCGTGAGGTTCTACGGCATAGCGTGTCTAACTTGGAGAAGCTGTTAGCTCCGATTATGCTTGTTCTGGTCAGAAGATAATTGAAATAAGGAGCTGTGATGTTGCTGTTCCGGAGAATAGTGGGAGTCGCCAAGGACAGTTGCTCCGGGAATGTTTTGAGCACTGAGGGTGGCAGGTTTTCTTCCGGGACTGAAGTTGAGTATATTTCGCTATTGCCGTTGGGCTTTTGACTTGCTATTGCCTTGTATTAGGGTGGTGTTTGTGACTTCCTTTATGTTGCTGCCGCCGACATTGTGTGTTTTCCGTCCACCGGTTTAGCTCGCCGGTTCTGAACCTATGAAAGAAAAGGTTGAATGTTAGTTCTGCACTGTGTTTGCGGAGTTTGACTTCGAGTGTGTAGGTTGTTCTTGTACTGCTGGGCTGGTTCCTCAGTTAGGCGTCGACGTGAGTGTGAATTGCTTGGTTAAAATTTGCAGTAGGCACTCCGGGCGTGGTCGAAGCTGTACAACAAGGATAGTAGAACATGTTGAATCAAAGGCTGTGAATGTGAACTGTTGCTCTGTCATGTCACACTAGGAGACTGTCTAATTAGGTACTGATATATTGGTAGCTATCTATTGATTCTTGTGACCAATTTGGTAGTCAGTTCCAAGCCTTCGTGTTCTATGTATGTGAGAGAAAGAAAAGAAATTTGTGAAGTACGTGGCTGTGCACACCTTAAAAGTTGTTGGTGCATGTGTTTATCTTAAAGATTGGTTTAATACTGTACGTTATCATCAGCCCCCTTTAGACTGAAAATTTTACAGGGTTAGAAAATTTGAATTGTATGTTTGCCTATATGAACAGTGTCGATTGAGCTGGTGGCTTTTACGCCAGTTTGTGAAATGTGGCAGCTTTACGCTGCAGTTTAATGATTTGTAATTGAAGGGCATCATTTAATTCCTCTTTGGGGCGTGCCTTGTATTTTTCCTGTTTCGTACTACCTGAAGATTGTAAATCATGATATTGGGGCACGATGACTGATTGGTAGCCTTGCAGCTGCTTGTATTTCACACTCAGTAACTGTGGTTAAACTTTCGTAAATTTGCTGGCCATGTTGGTGTGTGATTGTTTGCACTTTAAATTTAGATTTTATGCAAGTTTACCTTTTAGAAGTATATGCATGTATTGTTCTCCCTAGGTTTTAAGCTGGATAGGATCAATTGATTGATTTAAGGTTGCTAAGTTTTAGGGAATTGCTTCTCTATATGATAGATCTTAATGCTTAATGTGGATTCTAAATGTACTGTGGCCCTTAAGGCTCGATTACTGATAAATTTGTTGATTTGCCTTCTATTTTTGAGAACTTGCCTAACCTTAACCATCGACCAGCCCTTCAGGCTGAGCTGTTTATTAAGTACCTTGATGAATTGGCCCTTCAAGCACCCTTTTGAAAGCTCTACAGCCCTTAAGGCTTTGAAATCCAGTTTTAATATTTAACCTCCCTTGTTAGTGTACTGGGACCCTTAAGGCTGGCTTACTGAAATTCGTGGGCATTACTTACTTATTGCAGAATTTGTTTGACTAATTTCATTTATTACCTGGCCCTCAAGGTCGAGTTGTTAATAAGCACTTATTTTCCATTTGATATTTTTAAGATTTTCTTATCTTGTTAATTTGGCCCTTCAGGCCCCTTACTTGGAAGTTGCACGGCCTTTATTGTTTCACACTGCCTTGCCTAAACTGTTGGTAAATCTGTTCTTTAACTAAAGTCTAGTTAACTATTTTGGTGGCCCTTCAGGCTCAACACGTTATGTGTATTCTTTATAACTTGGCCCTTCAGGCTTTCTTTGTGATTGTAGCCCTTAAGGCATATGCAGTACTGTTGCGTGGTACAATGTTAAATTGTTGATGATCTAGTTTCTTAAGGTTTGATTCTACCTATATTCATTATCTTGGCAGATTGTATATTATGTTTTAGCTAGTTTTAATAAATGCATTAGAAGTAAGGTGTTGTGTTACTTCTACCAGCACTTGGCCCCGCTTCCTTGCCCGATCCTAGTGGCTCCTTACTTCCTTGATTGTTAGAATTTTTGCCCGTTAGCCACTGTTATCGGTTTCAATCTGTTTTTCAGGTGCTAAATCTGCGGATTGGCATGGCTGGGGGACGTTTGAGATGAATTGAACAGGGAATGGACAGAGAGAGGAGGTGGTAGGTTAGGGGGAAAGGAGGGGGGGGCTAGAGGGGATGGAGCGAGAGAGGGGAAGCAGGAGATCAGGGAGGAGGAGGGAAGGGACAGCAAGAGGAGGAGGAGGAGGAGGGAGTAGAGGGATACGGAGTGGTGGGAGGAGCAGCTTAGTGAGTTGAAGAGAGGAGGAGGAAATGATTAAGGGGAGAGGGAGGTATAGAGAGGAGGGGCAGGAGATGGACAGGGGAAAGGGCAGGAAGGACATGTATATGGGTGATGATATGGAGGAAATGCTAGTCTAAAGCTTTATAAAGATGAACAAATTTATGTATGTGTAAGAACTACTCCTATCCCTTTGACTGCAATGGGCCAAATCTGACACACAAACTCCTTGCCCCAAGAGGACGAATATAGGGGGGTTTATAAAGATCTAGCTCTAATATTTACAGAGATACAAACATGCAAAATCTTTATTAGATCCCTCATTGGCACTCAGATAGGCAACCCACAATACATTGATGTGTTTCCCTCCCCCTCAGCCATCAGTGTTTAGCTCCAAGGCACAGATCATCAGTACATTAAAGCAAGCAAGCATGCTACATGCTTTGTGATTACACACCATGTTGACAGTATGGTACAATTACTGATTGAATGCTTGCAGTCACTGACACCACCTTTTCTGCCGTCATACCATTTTACACTGAAGGCAGGCATATGCATTGTGTTACTGTGAAATCAGAGTGCACAAAATGTGTGCAATGGAACATGACTATGCACGATGAAGGTATTACTAAATGTAACAGGAACAACTGTCATAATAGGTAGGCATGCTGGTGATTCAATATATGTACGATACACATACCTCGCATATCCCTAATGCCATCGAATGTCCTAGTACCATTTTTTAGACTGCAGATCACTGTACAATTGGCATTTGTCATCACTATAAATAAGGGCAATGGCCTTGCCGCAGTGGATACACCGGTTTCCATCAGATCACCGAAGTTAAGCGCTGTTGGGCATGGCTGGCACTTGGATGGGTGACCATCCGGGCTGCCGTGTGCTGTTGCCATTTTTTGGGGTGCACTCAGTCTCGTGATGCCAATTGAGGAGCTACTCAACCGAATAGTAGCGGTTCCGGTTTAAAGAAAACCATCGTAACGACCGGGAGAGCGGTGTGCTGACCACATGCCCCTCCTATCCACATCCTCAGCTGAGGATGACACGGCAGTTGGATGGTCCCAATGGGCCACTTGTGGCCTGATGACAGAGTGCTAAACCACTATAAATAAAACATGGGGGCAAACTGTGGATGAATGACTTACCAACCTTACAATATCCTGTTTATCATGTGGCTATTTGCATGTGGCATGCAGCAGAGTTAGCTCGCCCAGCAATTTACACATCACAACACCTAGGAATAGTAAGCCAGCTATTGTATATAATACTGTACTATTGTGAATCAATGTATCCCTACATATCAGTCATCGTGTCTTCATTCCGTGTCTGTATCGATTTCCACCAATCGCTACTGATTGGTGGAGTGTGGAGCACAAGGATGGTTGGGGCGGAGTACAATGACACAAGTGCAGCTGTGGTTTTTGGTCAAGGGGGGGGGGGGAGGAGATTGACAGAAAGAGAATATGAGCAGGCAGATGGTGCTTGTGTAGGGAGGTAGGGGGAAAGGGACAGGTTGTGAGGAGGCAAGTGGAAGAGGAAGCAACAAATAACTGGGTGGAGCTGGGATGTTCAGCTATATTTATATCTATCATAAGATATGTAAAGCTGAGAATATGTATGTTTGAAACTGCTCCCAGGGCCCTGGACTGAAGTGGAATAAGTTTGTCACAGGAAATCCTTGCTCTGTTAGGACCAGCAACAAGGGCGAGGGAGGGGAGGTTTAAAACACTCTAGCTTTAATATTGATGGAGATACAGACAAGGTTTTTTAAGTCCACACTGTATAGACTGCACTGCACAACAGATGTGTTGCATGGGAATAGTATCGATGTGCCTTATCAACCTGCTCTACAGGGCAAGCTACATGTCAGCCCATTACGGGCACTCAAGTAGCTAATCTGCCACACACAGCTGTATTGCGTACCCCCTCCCCCCTGGCACATACCCATCCATTCCCTTCCTTCTGCAGACAACAATGTATCATTTTCAAGGTGATGATCATCAGTACATCACAGTAAGCCCACTACGTACTTTGCGATTACGCAACTGGAATGTGCGTCATGTTGTGAGGTCACTGGATATATGCCAGGCTCTTAGTACAGGTATGTCCCAATATATTCATCCAATATGAAATAACTACGTGTTTCCATCTCCCCTTGTATGTATGTATGTATGTACAAAGGCTACATTTATTAAATGTTTGGCAAGGATGGCACAGTACACTGCTATGTCACTGAACAGCATTGTTACCTCCTGACACTGGACCTGAACACACTTCAAACTCCTCTACTGCAACACACATGATATACATGTGTGCAACTTACTGAGACGGAAGCATATGCCAGTAGATTAAGTGTTCCCCTGTGGTATATATAATATATATATTTATTGTGTACGCAGGAACATCCTGAAGATGTAAAACCACCTCATGCTCAGATTCTAACAACTGCAGCAACATGCAGAGTGTTAGATTCTGCTGGTGACAGTGCTGCAAGGCTTAAACAGTTAAGACAGTATGTCTCACACTTGCTAGTACATGGACTCCACTACAATGTGAGACACTTCTCAAAAACATGAGACATCATCAGGCAGAGGCATATAAACACCTATCCATGCTGGCCTACCTTTATATACCTTGTGAGATATATGCAGAGGTACCATTTGTTTGTCTGGATGAAATGTCAGCATTATGTTCGCATTGCTTGTGTAAAGTGGTTTCTGGTGAACCATCTAGCATGTGATATAGGGATGGTAAGGTTAAACTGCCACACCCTGCACCCACACCAGCCAAATTACATGCATTGACACAAGGGGACAAGCCACAGCTGAGACAATTCTTACAGCTCATATGAAAATGTAATGCAGCATTCCAGATGATGCCATTTGGTACATCAGCACCATGTACGAGGGCTATCCACAAAGTTCATTACGTTTTGGAATTAAAAATAAATAAAGTATTGGAAATTCTTTTTTATTATATACAGATGAAAGCCACACTTAAATACTACTTTTCTACATAGTTGCCATTTAAATTAAGGCACTTATCGTAGCGATGGACAAGCTTGGAAATTCCTTCATCGTAAAATTCGGCCGCCTGCACCTTCAACCACATGGTTACCTCTTCTTGAAGCTGTGCGTCGTCATCAAAACGCTGCATAGCCAACCACTTCTTCATTGCTGGGAATAAGTGGAAGTCGCTCGGTGCTAGGTTGGGACTGTATGGCGGGTGAGCAAACAACTCCCACTTAAAAGATTCGAGAACTTCACAAGTGGCTTTTGCCGTGTGGGCCCGGGCGTTGTCGTGAATCAGCAAGATCTTTGAGCCCAACTTTCCCCTGCACTTGTTTTGTATTGCTCTTCTGAGGTTGTGCAGAGTTTGGCAATACCTTTGAGAGTTTATTGTAGTGCCTCTTTCCAGGAAATCCACAAAAATCACACCTTTTCTGTCCAAAAGACAGTCGCCATCACCTTCCTTGCCGACATTGTCTGCATGCATTTCTTGGTTTTTTTTTTTGGGGTGGGGGGGGGGGATTTGTGTGCCCCCACTGCATTGACTGCAATTTTGTCTCGCAGTTCACATGCTTAACCCATGTTTTGTCACCAGTAACGATGCGATCGAGTAATGAGTTGCCATCTTTCTCGTAAGCGTCCAAAAATGTTAACGCTGCAGCCATTCGCTGATATTTGTGAATCTCTGTCATGATTTTTGGTATCCATCTTGCACAAAACTTGTGGTAACCAAGCTTTTCGGTAATGATTCCGTGCAACAAACTTCGTGAAATTTGTGGAAAACTCATAGAGAGTTCCGTTATTGTGAAATTACGGTTTTCACGGATCGCAGCATCGACTTTTTCGACAAGTTCGGCAGTCACTATGCTGGGTCTTCCACTTTGCTCTTCGTCGTGAACATTAGTTTGGCCATTTTTAAATTTTATGACTCATTGACGCACTCCACCTTCAGTGATTATGTTGTCACCATACACTTCACAAAGCTGCCGATAGATTTCTATCGGTGTACAGTTTTTTGCAGTCATAAACCTTATTACAGCACGCATTTTGCACTTCGCGGCATTTTCAATTAATGCTGACATTTCAAACTGTCACTGTAACTCAATGGAGTACAGCACGAACCTCTCACTAGCACGGCAGGATGCCGACTGAGCAGTGGAATGCCTTGACACCAAGATGGCTGTGCTAGCCCCGCCCCTAACGGACACAAACGAAAACGTAATGTACTTTGTGGATAGCCCTCGTATATACACTGGAGTGGGCACTACCAGTAATATTCTACATGAATTAGCGAATTTAATCATGGTACTTTTCTTGCCCTATGCATTAATAACTTTCAGAAGTTAAATTAATAATTAAATTAACTAATTTAATAATGCAGAAACTTAAATTCTGGTGTACCCTTGTAGCACCACAAAAAATAAAAACAGTGAATAGTTGAGGGAATATTAATGAGAACAGTGGCATATTTAAGTTTACAAAATAATGACAAGTTTTAAATATACCTTTAGTAACTACAACTTTCTGGAGAACCAGCTGATAAATGTTCCACAAAAATAACAAACGCCAATCGGTTAAGGAATGGTGTTTGATAGGAAAAGCATACCTCAATGGCAGTTCCATGAAGCAGTGTTGCATTATCTCCTTATGACTATACAGTTGGTCCAGATAACGATTCGTGTTGACAAGTGTTTTGAAAAACTGTACTGAACTGCAGCACTGTGATTCTTCATAATCTTCCCCTGACATAAACTCCTGTTTAATCCTTTCTTGGGTGTCCTGAGACCAATAAGTCTTTAGTTAAGTCTCTCTGAATTCACCATAGCTGGAGGAATTTGCTGCAGAGCTATGCATGTGCTCAGCTTTTGAAGTTTCCAGGTATCCACAGGTAAAAAACAGTTCATATACTAGTGACCATGACTTGGGTAGTACCCTATCATACTAACCACTCAATGACATGGAATGTAATGAATTGCAGTTGTCCTTGTAATCCTGAAAATTCTGAACTGAGAGAAAATGTTTTAAGTCAAAATACTTATCATTTCGCACCACTGGACTTCTCTAACTTCTGGCACATGTGTGCCCAAGATTTCATGGTCAACTGATCCCTGAATGCTGTTGTACCCTCGTTTCCTGTCATCAGAGTCACATGGCAATGTTTCTGTATGTCTGAGTAGCATGCAACCATGGCACGGCTGATTACTTTGTGCGCTACGTGCCACTGACTGTGTGGTCCACCGAGAGCTGTACACCATTACATGGGCATTCTTGCCATATATTGGCCTGTGGTGGGAACGTGGCTACAGATTGAGTTACAAAATTTTGTCTTTGACATTCCTGGTGACCAATGAACTCACAGCGACATGCTGTTGCTTTGGGCTGGATTCCTACACAAGTGACCCGTTCGCACATTTGTCTTATCTGCGTCGGCTCTTTCTAGGGTAGTGAGATGTGTTAGATCATCTTTGATTTCTAACATGTAATCCTTTGTCTTTTCAACTAATCACTGTCCCTATTTTTTAAGTGCAGGAATGACTGGTTGCACTCACTTCAACCTTTGCCAGCACTACCTGATCTTGTGCAATTTTGGCACTTTTTTGTGCATCTCGTGCTACTAATCTGGCTGTCCAAGCCTCACATTTTGACTTTACCGCTACTTCTCACTTCTCATCTGACGTTTTCCTAATGTCTTCAACCTCTGATATTACACCCTTACCTTCATTCCTGACTGATTTACATTTCTGACGAACTCATCAACCTCCTTCGAATTTCCTTAATTTCTTGTGTGACTTCATCCTGTCTATTTTCCTCCTCCTCTTGTCACTTCTCAGTTTCTCTGATTTCATTAATGAGGATTCTCTGTCTTTGGTCTCCCTGCCATCATCTCTTCCTGCCTCTTGCATAAACTGAATGATCGATTACATACTTCCAGTAACGTACTCAGGACTAGACACACACGACTCGACTACGACACCTTGCCCGTGAAATCAGACTGTTACTTTCCTCAACTGTATCTCTTTCTTGTATTTACAGAACCTACAAAACCTGCCACCTCGGCATCATTTTCACTTTCATTTCTTGAGTGAACTGAGCGTTGTCATTTAGTATTCTGGTTTTGATATTTGCGCCCTATTTGCAGACTGATTTAAATGAACGTCTTCCATCATTCTATCTTTTTCTGCCTCAATGTCTGGCTCATGTTCCATTTTAGATGACTTTAGCTTGCAGCCTTTCTCACCGTACGAAAGAGCTTTGCTTCTCGAAAGCATTCAAATCAATTGCTTCTTCTGCCAGTTTCCAATTCTAACGCATCATGCACCACACCTCTACTCTGATCTTCTCTTAAATAATGCACACTTTTATGCCTAATTCTATGAAACATAACTTTCTCTAAAATGTCGTACATATTCCGACAATCAAATACCTTCCACAAAAGGATGCATAACAGTGTTAGCAATGACACATCATCGGACAACGACAGACAACAGGTGATGCAGAAGTCACTTCCATAAAATGAGAAACAAATAAAGAAAAATAAATGACACTAAAAATAAAATGACTACAACATTCTGAGATACAATGCACGGTGTCAATCCTGAGTCTGAATGTTCTTGGTGCACCATAGCCTCACTCTGAAAAATAAAAAAGATAAACATCTGTCTGTTACATGCTGGTCGCGGTGGCTGAGCGGTTCTAGGCGCTTCAGTTCGGAACCGCGCGACTGCTACGGTCGCAGGTTCGGATCCTGCTCGGGCATGGATGTGTGTGATGTCCTTATGTTAGTTAGGTTTAAGTAGTTGTAAATTCTAGGGGACTGATGACCTCAGACGTTAAGTCGCACAGTGCTCAGAGCCATTTGAACTATTTGTGCCTGTTACATAAGATAACACGCTAAGCATCTCACAAAAGTACTACGATTAGAGATCCTGGCCAAGGGACACCAATTGCAAGCCGTCACTTGTGTTAATCAATAATATATGTCTGAGTAGGTTAGGTTAGGTTAGTGTTGTTCAACGTCCCGTCGACAACGAGGTCATTAGAGACGGAGCGCTAGCTCGGGTTAGGGAAGGATGGGGAAGGAAATCGGCCGTACCCTTTGAAAGGAACCATCCCAGCATTTGCCTGAAACGATTTAGGGAAATCACGGAAAACCTAAATCAGGATGGCTGGAGACGGGATTGAACCGTCGTCCTCCCGAATGCGAGTCCAGTGTGCTAACCACTGCGCCACCTCGCTCGGTATGTCTGAGTAAAGCTAAGTGTTATTGTCTTTGGATAAAAAAAAATTATCTTAGCAGAAACTTCAAAATATGTACTACTCACTTGAGTATTTTATACGAATTAGTGAAGTTACACATGGTACTTGTCCTATGCATATAATCACTTTCAGAAGTTAAATAAGCAGTCAAATTAACTAATTTAATACTGTTGAAACTTTAATTTCTTATGTTCTCGTGTAACACCACAATAAAATAAAAACAGTGAATAGTTTAGGAAATATGAACGAAAACAGTGGCATATTTAAGTTCACAAAATAAGTTTTAGTATACCTTTAGTAACTACAACTTCCTGTAGAACCAGCTGATAAATGTCGTATAAAAATTACAAACGTAAATCAGTTAAGGAATGGTGTTTGATAGGCAAAGCATACATTTGGATGGAAGCTATATAAATTCTCCCCTGAAATAATCCCTCCTGAAACACAATCTGACTTTGTGTACATGAATCCACTGCGACACCCAACTCTGTTCAAATGGAATCAACTATACCACAAACTATGGTTCACCTGAGAACAGGGAGCTGTGAATGTCATTGACAACTCTACACCAGTGTAGCAGTAGTTTCCTTTCACCATGATTCAGGTGGTAGCAGAAAACGACGCACTGTGTGTGAGAAGCAGTGCACTGCAGCTGCTGTAAAGTTCTGACGTGTCCATGGAAATATACCAATTAAGAGCTCCGGCGTTCTAATTATCAGTGTGTGGGACATTTCCCTATCATAGTCCTGACATCCCGGCAGATTTCAGTGTGAGATGCACTTGTACACTGGTCTGGCTAAACCAATTTGACTCACAGGCATAACGGTGCATGCTGGAATTGCCAAACATCAGGCAGCTGAATCAGGATGAATAAGTTCATCCTCGTGACACATGATATGACTGAGATGATGTGCAGTTCCACTGTTTGTACAGTTGGAAACTGCCATGTGCTCTTTCTCCACCATAAGATACAGACCCTAAGTCTTACTCACTAGGGATAGACATGAAGTTCTCCACCAGGGGAGAAACAGATGATGATTCCCTCCAAGAATCACCACCACTTTCCATCAAGCCTCAGTACAAGAAGTGAATTAGCAGAACGAAACTACTCCCACATTGTACAAACCAATGGAACAATGCTCTGCTCATTGAATCTCCTCTCTTCACTGTTTTGTTGGTGTGGGGTTCCCACACTGGGGATCAAGCTTCTCCTTTGCGTATACTGAGAGGGGCCAATCACCGCCTCCAGATCTCTCTTGTATGAAAATGAAAGACTTTAGGGTAGGTAAGCATCGTTCTCACAGTGTGGCCATCTACCTAGATGGGACCACAGTCCCTCATTTATGCAGCAATCTAATCTTTCCACTGTTTACACAAAAGCTCACTTTACAGCAGTCTCTCTTAAATAGCTTCGTCCACCCACTTTCATCCATCTGGCTGTCTTTCACAGTGGACTGATGCCTGGGCCAGGTAACATATTTTGCGAACTGGTGCCCTTCTGTCCGACCCTAAGCAGGAGGAGTAGACACCTTCGGCCAGAAGTCCCTCTGCAGGCAAGAACCATCTGCACAGGGCGAGACAGGCTCTCACGATTTTTTTAGTAAATGCTAGTATGATACAGCATTACATTGGTAAAAGGGGACCTGTCATTGTGTACAAAACAGCTATGTTCTCTTGAATTATAGCTTTTTGATGTGAAGCATAAAATGAATGTGTTTTTTTCCGACATGTGAGCCAATGGCATGAAGAACTGTATTCTCTAATGTTATTTCTTGTGCATTACAGTTTATTTACAGACACTAAACGCAAGAGATGCTCTCAGGTCGTGTAATTTGTTCAACAAGGTGAAAGAAATTGCTTAATATAGATTATTATTTTTTCTTCTTTCGAGTTTATTTCTCGCTTTTTCTGTACTCTGATGACGTTTTCGAGATAACGAAAACATTGTGCGGTGATCGGTAATTCGCACCAAAATAGTTAGTGTTTTCCATCGCAGAACGAGAGGCCTATTGGAGACGTTGGGAGCCTGCCTACTCTGTGTTAGGTCGGTAGGTCGGCGCCGCATGTGCGCTCCCTAACCATTAGAGGCGACTGTGTCACTATACTTCAGATGAATAAGTTGCACTTGAGGCGGCCCTCCTTTTATCGCCTATTGTTTAGTTGAATATACACGCTATTGTGTTGGCGGAGGAGCGTCGCTTTAATGCGGCGACCAGATGGTAGAAAGTTGACTGCTGCGGACCATCTGAGCCACTATCCAGATGGGCGGTTTTATGCTACTAAATTTCCCTTTTGTGCTAAGGGGCGCTGCCTCAAGGCATGCCACGTATGTCGCGAGTGACTGCCGAGGGCAGCGAAACACCTGGTGCGGCCAGCGGCCTTAGAGATTTGGTAGCAGGGGCGCGAGCCTCTCAGCGGAGCATCTGGCCGTTTCAATGAAGCCTCTCCCCCTCCCCGTAGGTGGTTGGGGGGGGGGGGGGGGAAGGGATGGAGGAAGGGAGGAAGAGGGCCTCGATTTTCGGCAGTTTGTGGACGGCTATCGAGGAGAACAAACGTTCAACTTTGTCTTTCGGGGGTGGAGGGGGCATGGGTGATAAATTGATCAATTTAATTAATTTTCATATCAACTTTGCAGTCTTTTAGGATGACGATTTTCCCCAGTACATGTGCTGCATTATGGCCCGTCCATTACGAGTACTGGTTTTTTCATGGCAATTTCGAAGTGAAATTAGAATTTTGACTCATTTTTCTCCATCAGTTGTGATAGTGTGTGTCGGCTTCGATTACCTGGGCTGTAGGATGATTTTTGAGCAGGTGTCTGTAGCGAACTCTGACACCAAACAGCGATAGATACTGTATGCTTACAGGTAACACACTTTTTAAATTCCTCTCTGTCCAACACCGGCATCTCGTCAGATGAGCGTATTTCCCACCATAAAGAATAAAGATAATAACCTACACCCCTGATTTTTTTCCCGCCAGCTTGTAGATGTAGGGTAGAGTTCTGAGTGTCATTGGTTTCGAGTGGTATTGCGAAATTTTTTCCCAGCATGATAATACCAGTTGCATGGCATCATCAGTTTTTGAGTGGTACTGCGATTTTACGCCATCCTTCTGTAGCTCTGTGCATATGGTTGTGTAATTAGGCCCAGTCTTTATGATTAATTACGTAATTTTACCGATCTTTGCGTTAGTTTCCCAACAATAATAAATATCGTATGCTAACCTAACCTTCCTCCAGCATCTAGACAGTTTCCATTTGCTGTGGGGGGAGGGGTGCACTCGGGCTTTCCATCCAGTAGAATCAGGGTTTGAGTCCTTGCAAAGGGCACCGCCATTTTTAATTTCCTATCAATGCCAAGCGCCTCTGGTGGTTTAATTGTGTTAGAAGGGCTTTTGGGCCAGGCAGACCAGTGTTCGAATCCCGGAAAGGGCACCACCAATTTTAATTTCTCGCCAATTCCTGGGTGGGGGATGTGGTGGGACACCATAATTCGAAATTTTCGCTAATAGGGTAGGTTGGGGTCGGGGGTGGCGCGGTCGGGGGCGGGGGTGGAGGGGGCATGGATGATAAATTGATCAATTTAATTAATTTTCATATCAATTTGATATCAAAATTGCGCTGACGCCGCCACTACCGTATACCGTACTACTCCCGGGTCTCACACTGTCTGAATTTCATCTGTGAGGCCCAATAAAGGATGTACTCCACAGGAAGCAGTAGGTGGATGATGGGGGAGTTATTGACACAGCAAGACGTTGGCTCCAACGTCGACCAGTAGAATGGTAGCATGTGGGCACACAGGCCTTCCCAGAAATGGGAGCGTAAGGCTGTTGCATTGAACAGAGATTATTTTGAAAAATAGAATTTTGTTGCAAAAAGAGTTGGGAATAACATGATATACTGGAATCCCGAATAAAACCAACCTGCATTTAAAAAATGTATTGCATTTCTTATTAAATGCCCCTCATACCACAGCCCCTCAGATATCCTCCCACAGAGATCGTGAGGACAAGATTAGATTAATTCCAGCACACACAGAGGCACTCATTCTTCCTGCTCTCCACACATGAATGAAACGGGAAAAAGCCCTAGTAACTGGTACAGTGGAACATACTCCCTGCCATGTACTTCTCAGAGGTTCGCCGAGTGTAGATGTAAATGTAGATCTGTGTACGTTTTGGTGGGTTTGGATATTATGGTATTCAGTCTCGCTACAAAGACCTTTTGGCCAGTAATTCTTGTATCTGTCATGATGCTTCCCATTTCCTCAGGATTATTTGTAGCTAAGAAAAAGTATGTTTTCGCAATCATTTACACTTTAATGAGTGGCTCTTGAACTAATTGTTCAAACTAATTTTTGGAGGAAAGCATTTAGCATAATTTTGGACGATGGTTTATACCTTCCACTGGTTTTAAACATGCATTTTCGCCAACATAACGATGACTGATTGAAGTCACTGCCCTACAACTATGTGAGCAAAGAACCTATTTGGAATGAGACTCAAGTTTTCCTTCAACTGTTTAGCGTTTGAATCATCTGAGTTGGTGCCTTGGTAAAAGGAAACAATACTTAATTTTTTTGTTGTTAAGTGTAACTACTATCCATACTAATTCACAGGACCTATCTACCATATTCCAGTTCCACTCCAAGAGAAACTGCTTCTAACAGCAATGAACACTCTACCACTCACTGTTTTTAGTCTCTCTCATCTTTGTACTCTTAGATCCTTTGCAAAATTTTGGCTAAACTTCTCTCTGGTTGTAGCCAGTTTTCAGCATGCGTAACGATTTGAGCTTCAGTGCTTCCTATTAGCACTTGGAGCTCTGGTTCTTTCTCAGCCCAGCTAGGCCACCAGCTATAATAACAATTCTTGCTAGGTCTACCCTTGTCCTTTGTTTTACACACAGCCTTTGAGACCAAAGATCTTTCTGTACTTTTCCAAGATTGTCTAAACAAAGAACGACGCAGTCCACTCCCCATAGTCTACGCCACATAGTCCCCATTTACACTGCCTCCTTTGTGTAATGGACCCTTGACCTACTAAGTAGAACCTGAAACTCCACCACCTTATGGCCCAAGTCAAGAAACCTGCAGTCTACACAGTCGCAGAACTGTCCAAGCCCCTGATTCAAACCCTCAACTCAGCTCTGTACCAGAGGTTCACAGCCATTCCTGTTGAAGGTGCTACAGATGATGAGTTCTGCCTTCATCTTGCAAGTAAGGTTGGCAGTCTTTACCATTTCAGACAGCTGCCTTAAACTGCAGGCAATCTCTTGTGATCCAAAGCAACACTCATCATTTGTACTGACATGAGCCACCATCTGTAGTCTGTTGCACCTGGTACTCTTCAAGGTATCCAGAAGCACCCATTTCACATTTGAGATTACTTCACCTGGTATGCACAATGAGAACACACTGGATTACTTCACCTCCTTGGCAACCATATCCCTAGGGGATCCGATTACACACCTAAATTTGGAGCTCCCAACTACCAGTAATCTCATCCTCTGTTAAGGCTCAGACCATGCAGGCCAAAATACTTCCTCTGAAATAGGATAAGCAACTGCATCTAGCTCAGAACCTTTGTCAGCCACAGATAGCACCTGAAATCTCTTTGTCAGAGGAAATGGAGAGACGTTTTGACTGGCCCCTTGGAAAGTCTTTCAGCACCTTTCACACCTTGAAATGACCTGCTCTCGACTACAGGTGTGGAATCAGCCTCAGTGCGGTCAGTAACTGGGGCTGCTGCAGTAGTGGATTGATTGGAGGAAACATAGGACGTTCTCACAATGATTCCCACTGGCAACCTCCTAAAGCTGCGTGACAGAAACCAGCACCACATCGTGGTGTGAGCAAAGGGTCATCAATTCAACTCACATCCGTACACAGCAATCACAGTTCTTAAACATACTAAGGGCAGCAGAATTATACAATACGCATTTACTAACATGTGGGACTGTGCCCAGTAAATACACAAACGCACAAAAAATTTGAGGACTGAAACTAAAAAGCACATAGATAGGCTAAAATAGCCCGCTGGTTAGAAGCTCACAGAGCAATTCACAGACGAAACAACGTGCCCTGCCATTCTGCTACAGGGATGGAAGCTGGTGCCTAACTGATATCAAGAAAGAGTTGTCAGAGGAAATGGAGAGGCATTTTGACTGATCCCTTGGAAAGTATTTCAGCGCCTTTCACACCTTGAAATGACCTTTGTTCGACTACAGGTGTGAAGTAAAAATGCAGTGTGGGAATGAAAATTAAGTTTCTTCAGCAGGCAAACCGTCATCTCAATCAGCCGAAATCGTAATTGGACTGAGGCGATTAAGGCATTGCAGAAGTACAACAACGCAGATGAAGACAATACTTCAGTGCTTCAGAGTATATCAAAGGCAAATGAAGACCTGTTCTCACGTAAGTTTGGTAAGACCAACGGTTGGCTCAGCTCTGAGGTCTTTTACACTAATATTTAACTAATATTCTACAAGAGCATATCATTATATCAGGGTATATTTGATTCTTGCTTACCATATCCTAGAACAACAAGTAAAAGGTATTTAAGTGATAATGGGGCACTCGGTTTCACAAGTGCTGTAATATGTCTGCAGAACTCTATGGATTTAATGGTAGTGAAATGGTGAGCGTGTGTATAGGCAAGACATTGTATCTGAACAGCTTGAGTGTCATAATGGCCCAAGGCACAGGCTTCTCTTTGCAGACAGAAGAGAGGGACATGAGGGATATGGGAAATCAGAGACCTCTTACAATTAGCTATTAAAGCGGCATTCCTTCTGTCTTTCATTTAGTTTTTGAGATCCCTCTGTGCCTGTGTTCTTGGGGGGGGACCTGCATCGCTGTTTGTAATGACAGATTCGTGGAACACTTTGAGCAACGATCAAGATGGTGCAGTGATTGCTATACTGGACATACATTTGGAAGAATGATGGTTCAATTTGTATAGTGCTTTGTCATAAAACCTGGCTGCCACAGAAACTATAAGACTGAGTCATTTACTTAAGGTGGCAGTAAAACTGGCCTGACTGCTCCTTAGAATCCTAATTCGGTCCATCTACACGAAGTGGCAGTTCTTTAGAACGCAAAAGTTTCTGGAGGAAATACATATTCCATGTGAGCTGTTCTAGTGCTACATCTATTTGTGATCTTGTGGCACATGTCACACAATGTAAACGCAAAGTAGAAAGTTCAAGCTCACAACAACATGACTTTGGCACGAATTGTGCCCTCCGCCACACACCGCCTGGTGGCTAGCGGAGTATATATATGTAGACGTAGATATAGTTTGGTACTTCCATTTAATTTTTATTAAAAATGGGACACTTTTAAAAGTTTATTATAAACTGGGACATTTAAGAAAAATAAACGGAACACAAATTGTACTGGCAAAATTTGATGGACACACAAGTTTACCTTTGTATCATGCATTCAGATGATCCCAAATGAATTTTTACATTTTATTCCGCTGCACTGTCACCATAATTTTCACTTTTATGGATTTAAAAAGAATTGCTTTTCTTTTACATTTCGCATAAAAGTCAGAACGTGAAACCCCATTAAAGTATTTTTTGACAGTGAGCAAGGCCTTAACTGTTCGGCATTGATTCTAATATTTTTTCAGCTGACCACAAAGTGTTCAGTAAGGTAAACACATGAACATTCAACAGTTTCTCCACTATCAGCGATAAAAGGAAATTCACTTTTTATATTGCAGTTAAATTCACACTTTCGTTTTGCTATGATAAAACAGTGATTGCGTAGGATTAAAGTTGCCATGTATTCACTATAACGTCTTCAGAGTTCTTACCACTATGGAAAAGGAATTTCTTACTATCTAAACCAACCGAAAATGCAACTCAGCATGAATCGATACAAACAAGAACGTAAAACATTAACAGTAAATAGACAAAGTTTGTAGAGCAAGTTGCCGGCCGAAGTGGCCGAGCGGTTCTAGGAGCTACAGTCTGGAACCGCGCGACCGCTACGTCGCAGGTTCGAATCCTGCCTCGGGCATGGATGTGTGTGATGTCCTTATAGGTTAGTTAGGTTTAAGTAGTTCTAAGTTATAGGGGACTGATGACCAAAGAAGTTAAGTCCCATAGTGCTCAGAGCCATTTAGAGCAAGTTGTGCAAGAGATGATTCCTCGCGTATGTGCTTGCACTGTTAACTGCGAGCGTAAAATACTTCAGCCAAGCGGAATCACAAAAAGAGGACATTTGAGCGTCCCAGAAAAAAAAAAAAAACTTTCGGAGCCGCGGGACAATATGGGAAAAAAAAGAACAGGGCTGTCCTGGGAAAAACGGAACGAACGGTCTCCCTAGTCTGATAACATTACCCTGATTACCGTGGATAATGACTTTGAAGATGTGAAGAAAAAAAAGCACTGATTGAATAGTCTGCCATATGGTTCCACAATAACAAGCTTATCCTAAACTATAGCAAGATTGAAACTATGTATTTCTTCCTGCACAAGCTAAATGAAAAAGTGAATGAGTCTGGATCTGTTAAACTTCTTGGGATCCACATGGATCCCAAACTGATTTGGAACAGCCACTCCAAACAGTTATGTATCAAAGTATCTGGAGTAGTCTTTTTGCTGAACAAATGAAGAGTTTTAGGAACAGACTACTACTTCTGTCTTCCTTTGTGCCTTCTTTCAGTCTCATAAGCAATAAAATTGTGGGACAACTCTCCTGGTGCTCATGCGGTGTTAATGTGACAGGGGAAAGTTGCAAGAGCAATCACAGGTATGACAAACTTAGAACCATGTCGAAAGCAGTTTAATGTTCTAAATATCTTGACTGTACCTTCTCTTTCGAAATTAGCCTCAAACACACAGAAATGAAGCTATATATCAATCTGCAATCATCAGTGTGTGACTTACCCTGTGATGTTTTCGAGGAGTACCTCCATAAATTGTTAGTTGCTGAGAATGTTTATAGTGTTAAGGAATTTGAAAATGCTTAACAAATCTCCTCATCCTCGTGTATTACTCAAACCCATTAACTACAGTAAAAATTAAACTAAGAAGAAAATAAAAAATTCATTATTGTATATTGCTGAAACTGTTAAATTGTACGCAAACATCGAGTATGTATAGTCTTACCAGTTCCCAGCGCATTTCATCTGTTTGACAGTAATAAGCAAATTTAAGCATCAAGATGGTAAACTATTAAATGTGTCGTAAAACTTCAATTGTAAAATTGTCTATTTCAACGTATGTTGGCTAACAACAAATAAATACACTACTGGCCATTAAAATTGCTACACCAAGAAGAAATGCAGATGATAAACGGGTATTCATTGGACAAATACATTATACTAGAACTGACATGTGATTACATTTTCACGCAATGTGGGTGCATAGATCCTGAGAAATCAGTACCCAGAACAACCACCTCTGGCCGTAATAACGGCCTTGATACGCCTGGGCATTGAGTCAAACAGAGCTTGGATGGCGTGTACAGGTACAGCTGCCCTTGCAGCTTCAACACGATACCACAGTTCATCAAGAGTAGTGACTGGCGTATTGAGACGAGCCAGTTGCTTGGTCACCATTGACAAGATGTTTTCAATTGGTGAGAGATGTGGAGAATATGCTGGCCAGCGTAGCAGTCGAACATTTTCTGTATCCAGAAAGGCCCGTACAGGACCTGCAACATGCGGTCGTGCATTATCCTGCTGAAATGTAGGGTTTCGCAGGGATCGAATGAAGGGTAGAGCCACGGATCGTAACACGTCTGAAATGTAACGTCCACAGTGCCGTCAATGCGAAGAAGAGGTGACCAAGACGTGTAACGAATGGTACCCCATACCATCACGCCGGGTGATACGCTAGTATGGCGATGATGAATACACGGTTCCAATGTGTGTTCACTGCGATGTCGCCAAACACGGATGCGACCATCATGATTCTGTAAACAGAACCTGGATTCATCCGAAAAAATGACGTTTTGCCATTCGTGCACCCAGGTTCGTCGTTGAGTACACCTTCGCAGGCGCTCCTGTCTGCTATGCAGCGTCAAGGGTGACCGCAGCCATGGTCTCCGAGATGATAGTCCATGCTGCTGCAAACGTCGTCGAACTGTTCGTGCAGATGGTTGTTGTCCCGCAAACGTCCCCATCTGTTGACTCAGGGATCGAGATGTGGCTGCACGATCCGTTACAGCCATGCGGATAAGATGCCTGTCATCTCGACTACTAGTGATACGAGGCCATTGGGATCCAGCACGGCGTTCCGTGTTACCCTCCTGAACCCACCGATTCCATATTCTGCTAACAGTCAATGGGTCTCGACCAACGCGAGCAGCAATGTCGCGATACGATAAACCGCAATCGCGATAGGGTACAATCCGACCTTTATCAAAGTCGGAAACGTGATGGTACGCATTTCTCCTTCTTACACGAGGCATCGCAACAACGTTTCACCAGACAACGCCGGTCAACTACTGTTTGTGTATGAGAAATCGGTTGGAAGCTTTCCTCGTGTCAACACGTTGTAGGTGTAGCCACCGGCGCCAACCTTGTGTGAATGCTCTGAAAAGCTAATCATTTGCATATCACAGCATCTTCTTCCTGTCGGTTAAATTTCGCGTCTGTAGCACTTTATCTTCGTGGTGTAGCAATTTTAATGGCCATTAGTGTAAATGTCACAGACCAGAACAGCTTCCGCTAGAGTGCTTCCTCGATGCGGCTGACGCCACCCGGCGTCCCCCTCCGTGATCGAAACTGATCACTCCCTCTGCTTATGAGCTACAGCTCACGTTTCTGCAGTCTATCGATTAGCAAAAAAAGAAATGATTTATTATTGTAGTCTGATTTTCAGCACGAAATATCATCGTTAATTCTAGGTGATACATTACAATAACAAGAGTAGTGTGACCACTTCTCATGCAGGGTATGACATCAGGAATATTGTAGTACGTAAGTTACCATTGTGGACAGAATTTACCCGAGAAAAGTAAATATTTGTGC
Organism: Schistocerca americana; assembly: GCF_021461395.2. Taxonomy (NCBI): domain Eukaryota; kingdom Metazoa; phylum Arthropoda; class Insecta; order Orthoptera; family Acrididae; genus Schistocerca; species Schistocerca americana. The sequence continues at coordinate 615,094,943 of NC_060120.1, forward strand.
ATTAGTTTGTGGTGCTTTTGCTTGGCGTATTGTCATGGTGGTTGTGTGAGAGTACAGAATTTTTACGTAGTTAGATTTGGTACCTCACCTTTTCAGGTCCGAGATGCGAAGTTTTCTGTAGACTTGTTTTATGTCAATGAGTAGTCATGTAGTTTATTAATGGTAGGATAAAGATGAATGTTTCAAGGGAAATGCAGTTCCGTATTTTTGCATGGGATATATTATATCAGTACAGAGATTTTTTTGTGGTTAACTGTTATCTGTCTGAGGTACTCGTTGGGCGGTATGAGGCATCTAAAGTTCCCAAGCAACGCGCCACGAAGGAATTATGCAAATGCAACGGAAATCTGTAGATGTGATGTACCTGTGCAGAAAAATAACTGATCATAAATTCGGAAACATTTGATGACTTATTCGAGAGAAAGTGCTTCACAAATTGAGCAAGTCAATAACGCTTTGGTCCACCTTCGGCCATTATGCAAGTAGTTATTAACTTGGCATTGACTGGTAAGAGTTGGCGGATACCCTCTTGACGGGTGTCATGTCAAATTCTGTCCGATTGGCGTGATAGATCATCAAAATCCCAGCATGGTTGGAGGGCCCTGCCCATAACACTCCAGAAGTTCTCTCTTGGGCAGAAATCCAACGACCTTGCTTTCCCTGGTGGGGTTTTCCAAGCACGAAGGCAATCTGTAGAAACTCTCGATGTGTGTGTGTGTGTGTGTGTGGTGTGTGTGTGTGTGTGTGTGTGTGTGTGTGTGTGTGTGTGTGTGTGTGTTCCTGAGATGTAAGCTCAGGATGGCTTGCCAGGAAGGACAGTAAAATGGGGAGTAGAATGTCGTCCACACACCGCTGTGCTGTAAGGGTGGCGGCATGACAACCAAGAGGGTCTTGCTATGAAAAGAAATGGCACTCCAGACTATTGCTCGTGGTTGTCAGACGGTATGATACGTGACAGACAGGATGGTATCATATCACTGTCCGGGGTGTCTCCAGCCACGTATTCGCTGGTCAGCGGGGCTCAATTCAAAATGGTACTTATTACTAAGACAGTCCTGCTCCAGTCAATGAGAGTCCAGGCCGAAGACGTGTCTGGAGATGCCCCAGATAGTGATGGGGTATCAACCTAAAGCCCATCTCACACGGGGTAAGATTCTCTGCAATCTTGCTTATTGGCTCATGTGACACCTCCCTTGGTGGTTCTGTTTTCTGCTAGCTGACTATCCTGCAGGGAGCTGTGTATGTTCCCCATGGTACGTCCGGTGCTATTTTTTTTGTGAGACCTAGATGGGTTCCTTGCTTGCTACCTGCACTGGCCAAACAAGAGTCCTATTTGGTGACTGATGTCACAGCCTAAAGGGCAGGAACTCTGGGACAACTTCAGTTAACTTTCAAGACTAAACAGAACGTCACGTTTCCGCTGACTGACCTTCGATCTTCCTCAAACTATTGTAAAGGAACTATTCGGTAAAAAATTTAGTTCTCATACATATTATTTCGTTAACGGTCACATTTGCTGTGATATTTTAGGATTAAGTAAACTACTGCAAGAATTTCGGAAGTTTACACTGAAAAATAGAGGTCGCTATGAATTTGCATTTGGTGCATGTTATGTCATATTTTGCTGCATATGAAACGTAATTAACATGTTTGCTGCAGATGAAATGTAACTAACGTAGTGAAGGATGTTGCTATCTACCACCAATCTTAAGATAATGGGTCGTATGTAACGTAATTTTTGGAGCTGCGCGCCAGCGAAAAAGCCAGAACGAAATATTCACAAAATTTATCATATGTCGAAACAAGATTTTGGCAAATTACAGTATGCAAAAGGGAGAGTATCTCGCCATATGATTAATATGCAAAACTTCCACATGTACTGCGATATTCAAGCGACTGTCCTATACCCCAGTGTATTTTTAATAACAAATGATATGGACTAGGACTTGGCAACGGATTTTATTTCTGTTCCACAATAATCTAAGAATTATGAAAACCACAGGACATAGCATGCAATCTTTTCTTTCCTATCCCTGTACAGAATGAATGACTGCACTTTTTCACCCAAACATCCTTTAGTTTGTCAAAGGTATTGGTAATCTTTTTACGTCTTGATACGTAGTTGACTGGATTTTACAAATTTAAACGTCGTATCTCTCAGATCATTGAGATACAGAAATGAAATTCTTTGGTCGGTGTCACTCCACATAATTTATTATTAAACACACACTGGGGTACAGGATTTCATTAAAATTTTAACTGAATTATCGATTATTTTCGGCTGACTTCTTATTTCCTTTCATTTTCTTCATGGAGGCGTTATCAGTGGCGAGTTTTGAGTAATACCTAAAGTTCTCTTGTTTCCGCTTTCAAATCTGCTTCTTTCGCCAAATCACAGCAGAGTTTGTAAATATTGATGTCACTAAAATTCTAATGCAGTTGAAATTGCGACAGAATCATAAAACAGTAACTGATGGAAAGACAAGTGAGTAGTTTATGAATACACTGACGTCCAATATTTCAGCAGCAAAATGCTATTTCCCCTTCCTGTGTCTAATTCACGATATAATCACCAAACTGTCAACCAGATGTCCATACCATCGTGTCCAGCACGGAAAATGGCATTCCACTCAACAGACAACCATGCCATTGATGACGTCAGGGCACCTACGAAACGGGTAATGTTTCCGGGTAGCCCACATTCACAATCGCCGTGTACACAGTCACAGACGGTGCAGTATGGCACTCGGGCCTGTACTCCTGCCAGAGGTGGCCACACCCTATACTGAGCACATTAACCAGTTGTCAGATTGTGTGTGCAAGTCCGTTCAGTTATAAAAAAGCGAAGAACATTTTTTCTACCTTTATGCTTGTTGCAGTTGTTTACGTTCTGTATTTTTTACATTGTTTCTGCTTTACTATCACCTGTTTATACTGCTTTGTGGCAAAATGAAGACAACCTTGCACAATTTTCCGTTTTTTGCTTTAATTTTGGACACCAGTGTATGCCCAGTCTCGGTATGAAAGTAAAGTGAAATTTCAGCACATACGTTATTCCAAACCCACACTAATTCTCGTTTCACCAGCTATCAATCGAGCTTAGATATTACATCACTTCATTGAAAACTCTGTAGCCGCTTGAATATTTCGGTAGATATGGAACTTTTGCATGTTAATCAAACGGGAAAATAGTCTTCTCTTTGCGTTCTATCATTTGCCAAAACCATGTTTCAGTATCTGAAACTGTTTACGAGATACAACGAGTTTTGTGGATATTTCATTCTGGATTTTTCGCTGGCATTTGAGCTGGGGACGAAGCACTTTGTATACAATCCATTTCCTCGAGACTGGTAATACACACATCAAAAAAGGTTATGCATCACCTCGGTTCCTAGAGTTCCGGAACCTGTACAGAAAATTGGAATAGAGATCAACATAAACATAATTTCCGCCCTTTTTATTGCTCATGAAAACCACACGTTGCATGTTGTACAACCACACAGCGAGATCTTCAGGGGTGGTGCTCAAGACTGCTGTACACACCGATACCTCTAATACCCAGTAGCATGTCTTATTGCACTGCTGCATGCCTGTATTCGTCGTGGCATACTATCCACAAGTTCATCAAGGCACTGTTGGTCCAGTTTGTCCCACTCCTCAACGGCGATTCGGCGTAGATCCCTCAGAGTGGTTGGTTGGTCACGTCATCCATAAACAGCCATTTTCAATCAATCCCAGGCATGTTCGATGGGGCTCATATCTGGAGAACATGCTGGTTACTCCAGTCGACCGATGTCGTTATCCTGAAGGAAGTCATTCACAATATGTGCACGATGGGGGCGCGAATTGTCGTCCATGAAGACGAATGCCTCGCCAATATGCTGCCGATATGGTTGAACTCTCGGCCGGGGGATGGCATTCACGTATCGTACAACCGTTACAGCGCCTTCCATGACCACCAGCGGTGTACGTCGGCGCCACATAATGCCACCCCAGAACAGTAGGGAACTTTCACCTTGCTGCGTTCGCTGGACTGCGTATCTAAGGAGTTCAGCCCGACCGGGTTGTCTCCAAACAAGTCTCCGACGATTATCTGGTTGAAGGCATATGCAACACTCATTGGTGAAGAGAACGCGATGCCAATCCTGAGCGGTCCATTCAGCATATTGTTGGGCCCATCTGTACCACGCTGCATGGTGTCGTGGTTGCAAAGATGGACCTCGCTATGGACGTCGGGAGTGAAGTTGCGCATCATGCAGCCTACTGCACACAGTTTGAGTTGTAACACGACGTCCTGTGGCTGCACAAAAAGCATTATGTGATGGCGTTGCTGTCAGGGTTCCTCCGAGCCATAATCCATAGGTATCCACTGCAGTAGCAGCCCTTGGGCGGCCTGAATGAGGCATGTCCTCAACAGTTCCTGTCTCTCAGTATCTCCTCCATGTCTGCACAACATCACTTTGGTTCACTCCGAGACGCCTGGACACTTCCCTTGTTGAGAGCCCTTCCTGGCACAAAGTAACAATGCGGACGCGATCGAACCGCGGTGTTGACCGTTCAGGCATGGCTGAACTACAGACAATACGAACTGTGTACCTCCTTCATGGTGGAATGACTGGAACTGATTGGCTGTCGGACCCCCTCCGTCTAATAGGCGCTGCTCGTGCATGGTTGTTTACATCTTTGGGCGGGTTTAGTGACATCCTTGAACAGTCAAAGGGACTGTGACTGTGATACAATATCCACATTCAACGCCTATCTTCAGGAGTTCTGGGACCTGGGGTGATGTAAAACTTTTTTTTATATGTGTAAATAGCAATATCCTTCAAACTTAAAAAAAATTCAATATGTTAGCTACATTTCATATGCAGCAACCTATGACCGAACATGCATCAAACGCAAATTCATAGCAACCTCTATTTTTCACTGCAGACGTTCCTAAATTCTTGCAGTAGTTTACTTAGTCCGAAAATATCACAATAAAAATGACGAATGGAGCTATATCATGAATGAGAATCAAATCTTTTTACCGAATAGTTTCTTTATAATCGTCTGAGAAAGATTGCAGTTCGGCCGGCTCGGGGGCCCTGCCGTTCACGGAGTCAAGTCAGCCAGCTAATTTCTCCTGTCTCCCCGTGTGAGAGGTTCAGCATGTGAGGTAGCTGTCATCCCTCTGCTAGCCTGCAGCCGTGTGCGCTATCTAGCAAAAGTGCAGAGAGCCTTACACTTTGTGAGACGGGCTTAAATGTCGCCAGCGATATGGCCCACCAACCAGTGGTGCCATTTTTTTTCATAGCAGGACCACTCTGGTAGTCATCCATGGCACCCTCACAGCTCAGCGGTATATCGACGATTATCTATGTCTCGTTTTGTTGCACTCCATGGCAAGCCATCTTGGGCTTACATTTCGCAAGACAACGCCTAGCCGCTCATGGCGAGAGTTTCGACGGCTTGTCGCCAGACGTCTCCCCATTAGAGAACGTTTGGAGCATTGAGGGCAGGGGTCCTCCTACCATATCGGGATTTTGAATCTCTAACTCGCCAATTTTACAGAGTTTGTCATAGTATCCCTCAGGACGACATCCAACAACTCTGGCAATCAATGCCATGCTGAATAACAGTTTGCACAAGGGCCAGAAGTGGACCAATGCGTTATTGACTTGCTCAAGCAGCTTTTTCTGTTGAATAAGCCATCAAATTTTTCTGAAACTTTAATCATCTGTTTGTACATGTACGTCATGTATACCGATTTCCGTCCCATTCCGATAATTCTGTTGTGGTCCGTCGTTTTTTGTCTTTTTTGTCTTAGGATATACACATAAAAAACTGCTCAGAAAATCTGCGTTTTCGTTTTAGTATTGAAAGTGGTACACATTGTCAGATATCCACACACACAGCATTTTGCACAAGTTCACACAATAAATGTACACTGTTATTTAACCCTGTAGATAATCAAGTTCAAGTGGCTCTAAGCACTATGGGACTTAACATCTGAGGTCATCAGTCCCCTTGGCTTAGAACTACTTAAACCTAACTAACCTAAGGACATCACACACATTCATGCCCAAAGCAGGATTCGAACCAGCGACTGTAGCAGCCGCGCGGCGCTGGAATGAATATTAAATGAAACTTCCTGGCAGATTAAAAGTATGAGTTGGAGGGGGGACCTAAACCTGGAACCTTTGTCATTCATGGGCGATTGCTCTACTGACTGAGCTGTCCAAGCATGACTCACGATTCTCCCACGCAGCTTTACTTCCGTATTACCTCTTCTCCCACCTTCCAGACTTCACCAAGGCACTCCTGCATATCTTGCGGGACTATTGCGCTACAGGGGAATGGGGAGCCGTTCGTCCGGCGTAGTCGCTCTCTCAGTGGGGTATTGTAGATTTCATGGTCTGCCAGGAGAGACGGGATTCTGTTGGAGGTGGGGGTGGCTGCAGTAAGGCCCTTTATTGCTAATCAAACTGGGGCGGATGCTGATCGGGGCCTTCGTCTGGGAGCGCAGCTTGGTGTCGATCCATACCGTCTTTGAGTCAGTGTGGCGACCGGGGTCGTCGCATGGGATGGCACACGTCTATACTGGTGTTTGGGAGTCGTGAATCGATTAGCTGATCTGTTCAACGACATTCCAATTGTTATTGTATTAAAGTTAATATATATTCGCGAGGCGGCGTGTTTTGCCTGCGTGAGCGAAATACACTACTGGCCATTAAAATTGCTACACCAAGAAGAAATGCAGATGATAAACGGGTATTCGTTGGACAAATATATTATACTAGACCTGACATTTGATTACATTTTCACGCAGTTTGGGTGCATAGATCCTGAGAAATCAGTACCCAGAACAACCACCTCTGGCCGCAATAACGGCCTTGATACGCCTGGGCATTGAGTCAAACAGAGCTTGGATGGCGTGTACAGGTACAGCTGCCCACGCAGCATCAACACGATACCACAGTTCTTCAAGAATAGACCTAGTGACTGGAATATTGTGACGAGCCAGTTGCTCGGTCACCATTGACAAGACGTTTTCATTGGTGAGAGATCTGGAGAATGTGCTGGGCAGGGCAGCAGTCGAACATTTTCTGTATCCAGAAAGGCCCGTACAGGACCTGCAACATCCGGCCGTGCATTATCCTGCTGAAATGTAGGGTTTTGCAGGGATCGAAGGGTAGAGCCACGGGTCGTAACACATCTGAAATTTAACGTCCACTGTTCAAAGTGCCGTCAATGCGAACAAGAGGTGACCGAGACGTGTACCGAATGGCACCCCATACTATAACGCCGGGTGATACGCCAGTATGGCGATGACGAATACACGCTTCCAATGTGCGTTCACTGCGATGTCGCCAAACACGGATGGGACCATGATGATGCTGTAAACAGAACCTGGATTCATCCGAAAACATAACGTTTTGCCATTCGTGCACCCAGGTTCGTCGTTGAGTACACCATCGCAGGCACTCCTGTCTGTGATGCAGCATCAAGGGTAACCGCAGCCATGGTCTCCGAGCTGATAGTCCATGCTGTTGCAAACGTCGTCGAACTGTTCGTGCAGATGGTTGTTGACTTGCAAACGTCCCCATCAGTTGACTCAGCGATCGAGACGTGGCTGAACGATCCGTTACAGCCATGCGGATAAGATGCCTGTCATCTCGACTGCTAGTGATTCGAGGCCGTTGGGATCCAGCACGGCGTTCCGTACTACCCTCCTGAACACACCGATTCCATATTCTGCTAACGGTCATTGGATCTCGACCAACGCGAGCAGCAATGTCGCGATACGATAAACCGCAATCACGATAGGCTACAATCCGACGTTTATCAAAGTCGGAAACGTGATGGTACGCATTTCTCCTCCTTACACGAGGCATAACAACAACGTTTCACCAGGCAACGCCGGTCAACTACTGTTTGCGTATGAGAAATCGGTTGGAAACTTTCCTCATGTCAGAACGTTGTGGGTGTCACCACCAGCGACAACCTTGTGTAAATGCTCTGAGAAGCTAATCATTTGCATATCACAGCATCTTCGTGGTGTAGCAATTTTAACGGCCAGTAGTGTATTTATTCCTTGACTTAGCGCTTCTCCACGGCGAGCAAAGAAATATGAAAATCGGTATGTGTCGGGACTTTGTTGCGAGACAGGATAACGAGAGGACGTGTTGAGGTGTGTGCAATGAAACAGTCATTGTTGGGCGCCATATCGTATAATTTCTGTTTTCAGACATTCGCAAGCGGTATGTAACGTTGGTGTGGAGATTAGTAACAGTCATAATACAGTCTGGCGCATTTCAAAGGTAAGTTCACGTATTTATTTGTGATCAAAAGCTTCTGTGATGAACTGTAATATATGATAAGCTTGCATAGGACTTCGAACATTTGGTGGTCGATGTTTGCTGTAGAACCTGTTCCAATAACACAGTCAAAAGCATAAAGAATATTTTCTCTGCTAAAACGAACTCATTTTATTCGCAGTCATCGCATTATCAAATTCGGATGGCAGTATCCCAGTTCGAAAAGATCCTATAGAAGTTTTCTCCCTCTCTTAATTTTCAAAGAATTTTATAGGCGACCGTCGGAGTCGACAGCTGCTTCTATACCACGAGAGTAACTTGTCTACCTGTACGAAATTACGTACGCTGTGGAAATTGTCGACGCCTCTCTGGAAATTGATATTGTCCTCCACAGACATACAAACAGACACACTACACACACTAGTTCAATAACAACGAGTTTAATATTACCAGCTTAAAAACATTAATTTCATCTTTTGAGCCATAACATTATAAAAATGGCTAAAGCGTGACAGGATCTGCAAGGAGTGAAACATAAACACTGTCAAGTATTTCACGTCCAAAAACAAATTAATAGACAATCATTCAGTTATATGTATTTATTGTATATATTGTGATAAATGTGTATTATATGTTATGTATATGTACTAATGTTGTACTTTGTATAATTTCATGTACGACTGATGGAATCATTCTATGTGAGTTACATCCGACATCAGAAGGCCAAGACAGCGCGGGTCCATCACATATGAACTTTATGCGGCTCTACTCGACAGTAAAGGCAAGCACAAGAATGACACGCTAACTCATTGCACATATTAGTCTGGTCTTTGTAGATAACGACTGGGTTAGGAATATTTGTAGATTTAGTTATTTTATGTTTTAGTATATGCACAGCGATTTGTGTGTGTGTGTTTTTTTGTTCACTATTGTGGAGAGATGTTCTGGGGTATAGAATGTGATGTGTATTTTCGTAGGGTAAAGCTGAATTGTATCCAGAGTAAAGTAATTAAAAGAATAGCGAACAACTAAATTCTTGTGGTTAAAACCAGATCACAGTTTAAAATGCAGAGGGAACAGGAAGCGAATGTGCAGCCCAGTGGTGATGAACAACACCCAGGCAAACGGTAGATGTTAGCCAAGGAGAATCCAAAGATCCTATGGCTGAACTAGTAAATCAAATGAAACTTTTGATGAATACCGTAGTTAGTTTAGCTTCAGAACAATCTCACATGTCTGCTATTCAAATGACCATGTCTGCTACGCAAGCGAATATTTCAACAACAGTTGAAAATTTAGCTTTGGAACAGTCCAACATGTGTGCTACTCAGACGAAACTGTTAGCTGAGCAAACGAGTATGTCTGCTGCGCAGGCGGCTATTTCCGCAAATGTAGAAGCGATACCTATGGAACGGGCAAATATAGCAAGTAACAAATCTAACCACCTAACTACCACTGTGAGCAATTTAGTGGCAGAACAGGCAGAGTTAGCCGACAAAGTAAAGGGTATAACCTATAAAGCAAAGGAACTGCCCACAAGAGAAGATTTTTTTAAAAGTATTAGTTGATGTGAGTACTTTGACAGATGAACAGACAGAATTGAGGAACGAAATAAATAGTATGAAGCAAACCCACAGACAATTTCCGATCGAAATAGAGTCTAAACAGTGAAATTGAAACCGCGCGGAGGAGACAACAAACGGTAGAAATAGAGGTACAAAACCTGGCCTCAACAGTAAAGGAAATAGTTTCCGGATGTGAAGTGCGAATGGAACAAAAGTTCCAAGAAAAAAACTAGCAATTTAAGCAACAATTAGACGACTAGGCAGTGGATAAGGAACAGTAAGTGATATAGTCCATTAATAAAGAAATCAAATGGTTCAAATGACTCTGAGCACTATGGGACTTAACATCTGAGGTCATCAGTCTCCTAGAACTTAGAACTACTTAAACCTAACTAAAATAAAGGCATCAAGGAAGCGGTAGAGAATATAGTGAGTGAAGGCCTACCGTTACCTCGCCAAACAGACCAAGAGTTGAAGGAAGTTTTTGAGCAGATAGCAACCGAGTTCCAAAGATGGAAAGGAGAAGTTACACAGAATTTGCAAGCGGACACTCAAAGGATGGAGGAAGTACAGGGGGTGAAGAAAGAAAGGAAGCCAGCCCAGAGAGGAGACCTAGAGGTAGAAATCAGGGCTCAATATATAATTATGAGGGTGATGAGCAGTACCCAGATACAAGCTCAAACAAACAGATGTATGGAAGTATGTCACCTGTGAGTGATTACACCAGATCCATCATGGAAGAGAAAAAGCTGAAGCATAGGCAGTTCCAAATCTTTTTTCCGGAAGAGAAGACATTAAATCCTGTTATATTTATCAGAGGATTCAGAGGAGTGTTACCACAAGCTTGGTCTGATCGACAGAGAATCGAATGTGTGTCAGGTTACATACAAGCTGATGGTAGTCTGTGAGTGCCTGACGTAATAGACAAGTCGTCACTCCTACGAAGAATTTGAGAAGGCATTCCTCAATAGATATTGGTTAAGAGGCATTCAGGAGAGATTGAAAAAGGAAGTGCATAGCCCGGAACCCTTCTCTTACCGAAACGGGAACTCAAGAAGATACTTCAAAAATATTTGAATAAAGCAAGATATTGGGATCAAACAACAGATCACAAAAGGGTGATAATGATCATCAAAGCTCAGCTTCTGATGGAGATCAGGCAAAACCTGCTGCAGGTTTCAGAAGATAATCTGGATGAATTCATGTCTGCAGTAGATTCAATCGATTTGCTACAGGAGGAACGAAGACGAAGAAATAATTTGCAATAAATCCTATCAAATGGAAAATAAGCAGACAGGTTATAACAGTAATAACGGAAGAAATTATGAGCCAAACAGAAACAGACAAAGGCGATTTGAAAGGAGGTACAATTCTGTAAATAATGACAATAGACATCTGGGACAAAGTAATCAAACCATATATGAGGCGAGGCCAAGGCCAACAAATAATCAAGCCTGGAGAGAACAACCACCGGTCATAGTCATAACAACTGACGGTAACAACGGATCGGCTAGAAAGGGCAATTTAAACTGAATCCGACTGGATTACGCACCAGAGGTTCGGTCAATAAAAGAGTAATGGGGGGCAAGCAATCACTTGTAAACTGTTTGGGGTACAGCGATGGAATGAGGGCCATTGAGGAGTTAACAGAAGACTTAAATCCTGGGGAACAAGTTTCTAATAAAGTGTCAATATCAGCAAACTGCGCCGAAATATCAGATACACCTGTCAGAGTAATCTTGGATTCGGGAGCTTCGATAAATGCGATCTCCAACAATTTATTTAAATGGCTATCCAAGAAGACAAGTTATCGACGTTGCTGATACGAAACTCTGAGATCATTGGATCCTTAGGTACACACTCGTAACCAGTCTGGATACAAACTTTGCTAGATGTAACAATAGGAAATACAGCGATAAGATGTGTGTTCACAGTAATTCAAAAATTAATAGAAGATTGTATCATAGGATTAGAGACTATGGAGGAGAAGGACTTTAAAATAGACTTCTCGTCCGTTACAGTCAGTTTTTGTGGAAATGAGGAAATGGTACAAGTTGATCTGATCATGGAAAAAAGGAGCATTGGGAATTACTGTCCTGGGCACGGTATTAAGCTCATTAGGAAAGAAAGGAGATGTAAATGAACAAAAGAGGTAAAGGAAAGCAAGATACTCAGGATAACAGAACAAGTGGAAGAAAAGGCAAAGGAAGCTGATGGATTGGAAAATGAACAAAATGATCAACTGGTGGATCTTTTGGAGAAATATATCCAGGCTTTAAAGAAAGGCCAGGAATTATTAAGGGATTTATATGCCATTTGGAGGTGTCTTCTCATGAGACATATTGTTATAAATCATATCCAATTCCATGGAGATTGAAGAAATAAGTAGGTGAAGAAATAAACAGGATGATAAACTGGGACCTTATAGAACCATCAGTCAGTCCATATTGCATTCTGCTGTTATTTGTACCTAAACCAGGGGGAAAAGTAAGACTGGTATTGGACGCAAGAGTCATCAACACAATTATTGTACTGGTGAGAATTGACCCAGAAAATATAGATAAACTCATTCAGAAGGTTCATGGAGCCAAGTACTTTGTCAGTATTGACCTACAGACTTTCTATTGTCAGATCAAATTGGATTAACAATCAAGACAATATACAGCCCTCATACACTACTGGCCATTAAAATTGCTACACCAAGAAGAAATGCAGATGATAAACGAGTATTCATTGGACAAATATATTATACTAGACCTGACATGTGATTGCATTTTCACGCAATTTGGGTGCATAGATCATGAGAAATCAGTACCCAGAACAACCACTTCTGGCCGTAATAACGGCCTTGATACGCCTGGGCATTGAGTCAAACAGAGCTTGGAGGCATGTACAGGTACAGCTGCCCATGCAGCTTCACCACGATACCACAGTTCATCAAGAGTAGACCTAGTGACTGGAATATTGTGATGAGCCAGTTGCTCGGTCACCATTGACAAGACGTTTTCAATTGGTGAGAGATCTGGAGAATGTGCTGGCCAGGGCAGCAGTCGAACATTTTCTATATCCAGAAAGACCTGTACAGGACCTGCAACATGCGGTCGTGCATTATCCTGCTGAAATGTACCGTTTCAAAAAATGTTCAAATGTGTGTGAAAACTTATGGGACTTAACTGCTAAGGTCATCAGTCCCTAAGCCCACACGCTACTTAACCTAAATTATCCTAAGGACAAACACACACACCCATGCCTGAAGGAGGACTCGAACCTCCGGCAGTACCGGCCGCATAGTCCATGACTGCAGCGCCTTAGACCACTAGTGTAGGGTTTCATAGGGATCGAATGAAGGGTAGAGCCACGGTCGTAACACATCTGAAATGTAACGTCCACTGTTCATAGTGCCGTCAATGCGAACAATAGGTGACCAAGACGTGTAACAAATGGCACCCCATACCATTATGCCGTGTGATACGCCAGTATGGCGATGACGAATCCACACTTCCAAGGTACGTTCACCGCCATGTCGCCAAACACAGATGCGACGCTGTAAACAGCACCTGGATTCATTCGAAAAAATGTCATTTTGCCATTCGTGCACCCAGGTTCGTCATTGAATACACCATCGCAGGCACTCCTGTCTCTGATGCAGCGTCAAGGGTAACCGCAGCTATGGTCTCCGAGCTGATAGTCCATGCTGCTGCAAACGTCGTCGAACTGTTCGTGCAGATGGTTGTTGTCTTGCAAACGTCCCCATCTGTTGACTCAGGGATCGAGATGTGGCTGCACGATCCGTTACAGCCATGCGGATAAGATGCCTGTCATCTCGACTGATAGTGATACGAGGCTGTTGGGATCCAGCTCGGCGTTCAGTATTACCCTCCTGAACTCACCGATTCCATACTCTGCTAACAGTCATTGGATCTCGACCAACGCGAGCAGCAACGTCGCGATACGATAAACCGCAATCGCAATAGGCTACAATCCGACCTTTATCAAAGTCGGAAACGTGATGGTACGCATTTCTCCTCCTTACACGAGGCATCACAACAACGTTTCACCAGGAAACGCCCGTCAACGGAAGTTTGTGTATGAGAAATCGTTTGGAAACTTTCCTCATGTCAGCACGTTGTAGGTGTCACCAGCGGCGCCAACCTTGTGTAAATGCTCTGAAAAGCTAATCATTTGCGTATCACAGCATCTTCTTCCTGTCGGTTAAATTTCGCGTCTGTAGCACGTCATCTTCGTGGTGTAACAATTTTAATGGGCAGTAGTGTATATGCCAGAAGAAGTTATCATTCTGAAGTACTGCCTTTCGGTTTGAATGTGACCGCAGTAGTATTTATAATGACATCAGATGCAGTGCTAGGACCAGAACTAACAAGTCAGCTCACCCGGTTCGTCGATGACTTCTTAATGGCTACCGCAACATGGGAACAGCACATCTGCTTATTAGAGAGATTATTGTAAACTTTTAGGAGATCTCGAATAGCCGCAAACCTGCAAAAGTCTCACTTAGGGTTGAATGAGATAAACTTTTTGGTTCATTTAATTGATGACAAATGAATTTTGCCGGGTAGTGCCTAGATAAGCACTACTAAGAATTTGCCTACACCTAGGGATAAGAAACAACTTAAGGCGTTTTTTGGTTTAGCCTCATTTTTCGACGTTTCATAGAGGACCAAGGCATGAAAGCAGAGCCATTAGTAAATTTGTTAAGAAAAAATGTTTCTTGGCAATGCATTGGAGAAAATCAAATAAGCTCTGGTAAATGCGAAATTGTTGCATCACCCAGATATGGATTTAGATTTTTGCTTGATGACAGAGTCTTCAAATGTTGGATTAGGATCTTGTCTCTTCCAAATTAAGACAGTTAATGGGCAATCCACGATTTCCCTGCTAGCTTTTGCAAGTAGACTGTTATCGAGTTGTGAAAAGACATATACCACGACTGAGACGGAAGCATTAGCTACAGTTTGGGCTTTCAGGAAGTTCCATTATTATTTATATGGGGCACAAACAATAGTCTATTGTGATCATCAAGCTCTCAGCTTCTTGCAGTTGGTCAAGGTGCTCACACCAAGGTTATTACGATAGACAATGCCATTACAGGAGTATTGATTTCACATACCGTATATTAAAGGAAAGAACAGTCAAATTGCTGAATCCATATCTAGACTGCCAGAAGAATTAGATCAGGAAGAACAATTAGGTAAGTGCAGAGAAAAATTTGCTGTCATGTTAATGAAAGAACCAACGACAAGAAGGTATTATTTGGAATTATGCCAGAGGTTGGAGAAGTTACAGAAAAAGGATATACGCTGGTGTGGTATCCAACCTGAAAGACTATTTTAAGGTGATAAATGGAGTTTTATTCCATCAGAGGAATGCAAACAGAGATAATTGTGTGTATGTATTTCTGAAAGCCATGAAGTCAAGTTGATACAATATACACATCTAGCATGGGGCTCCTCTGGAGTGATTAAGTGTCCCAATAAGCTACGAACATATTGCTACTTTCCTAATTTGCAATGGAAAGTACAGAAGGTCATTAGAATGTGTGCAATATGTCAAAAACCAAAACCTAATAATAAAGGTAGCAGGAGTTTCCTCCATTCTGTATTACCGGAGAAATGACTAGCTTTGGTATCCACAGATGTCTGCGGGGAATCACCCAGAGCGCGATGAGGATGTAGATACATTGTAGTCTTCATGGATGTATTTATAAAACGTGAAGTTATATCCAATAAAAATCGCAATGAGTAAAACCATCTTAAGAAAATTATTGCTGGAATATATAGGATGAGTCGCTAACTATTGCCACCTAGAATAACTCCGAAAGTATGATAGTAACTGAAAAGTTTGTGGGACAAATATTGCATGGGACAAAGGGGGCCATATTGGTTTTTTGTGGTTTGTTAGATGGGGGCACGTCAGAGGTATGAAGGTCAACTTTGTTTTTTAAATGGGATGCTATAGTTTGGTACTTATTTTCTGATAGCGGATATCGAGACGAATTCAATGATGTGTAACAGTAAGGTCTTTGAAGGTCAATGAAGGTCACAAAGGTGGCTTGAACGTTCGTCCATTTGCAGAAGGTGTTCGAAGTGATGGCCATTGGTATCACTGCAGTGCTGAAGTCTTCATATCATGGATTGAGTGGTATTCCTTATCACTTCGGCACTTATCGAAGCAAATGCTCTGACAGTTCTCTCTTGTACATCGTGCAAATAGTAAAAATTAGCTGAATACGGCGTATCCATCTAACGTACCGTTGAAAAATAAACACCATTCAAGGGGTTTCGCAATACAACACTAATAGGAACCGTAAGAAAAGTATCATCGAATCAAGCGAATGTCAGTGATGTATTCCTTCGAAGAACAAGTCTATATGCTTCTCATTTACAGAGATTGCCAACGAATTGCCGTGAGAGCTAGAGTCTTATACGCTGAAAGATATTCTCAACGTACTCATCCTATACATTGTACATTTAAATATGTGTATGATAAATTGAGAACAAATGGATCTTTAATGCATTGGAAACATATCCGGCAAAGGAAAGTTACTAACAAGGAAACGGAAATGGGTACTCTTGCCACTGTGGTTCGAGATCCTTGTGTTAGTTCATGTCAAATCGCAATGGCATCTGGCATAAGCCAGAGTAGTGTTGTTTGTGTTCTGCATCGCCATAAATATCATCCTTAGCATAACAATCTCCACCAAGAATTAACTGGTATGGATTGTATGCATCACACTGAATTCTGCTGATGGGCTCAACTTCGGATTTAGTGGGATGACACATTTATTAATCTGATTTTATTTACTGACGAGGCTACATTCACGAACCGTGGAAATGTTAATTTGCGTAACATGCATTATTGGGCAACTGAAAATCCAGGTTGGCTGTGGCAAGTTGTACACCAAAAATCGTGGGCGGTGAATGCATGGTGTGGGATTCTGGAGGACAGAATTATAGGCCCCTATTTCATCGAATGTAATCTTAATGGTAGGGAGTACACTACATTCCTGCAAGAAACGTTAGGGTTGCTATTGGAAGAAATACGTTTAGGAACAAGAAACAGAATGTAGTATCAATGCGATGGGTCTCCAGCACACTTTTTGCTGATGGCTAGAAATTAGTTGTGGAGACAATTCCCAAATCGTTGGATTAGACACTCAGGAGATGTCATGGCCAGTTCATTCGCTAGACTTGACGCCTCTGGATTTTTTCTTGTGGGGATTCGTAAAAGACATTGTTTATAAAAAAATGGTTCAAATGGCTCTGAGCACTATGGGACTTAACTGCTGAGGTCATCAGTACCCTAGAACTCAGAACTACTTAAACCTAACTAACCTAAGGACATCACACACATCCATGCCCGAGACAGGATTCGAACCTGCGACCGTAGCGATCGCGTGGCTCCAGACTGCAGCGCCTAGAACTGCTCAGCCACTCTGGGCGGCCATTGTTTATAAAGACGTTCCAACTACACCTGAAGGTATGTGAGAGGGAATTATCAGATCATGTGCTTCGATAAGTGCCAATGTGATAAGGAATACCGCTCAGTCCATGATAAGAAGATCTCAGCGCTGCATTGATACCAGTGGTTATCACTTCAAACACCTTCTGTAAATGGACGTCATACCACCTTTGTGAACTTCGTTGACCTTCAGAGACCTTACTGTTACACATCATTGGATTCGTCTTGTTAGCCACTACCAAAAAATAAGTACCAAACTATAGCATCCCATTTAGAAAACAAAGTTAACCTCCATATCTCTGAATCGACCCTTCCTAGTAACAGAAAATCAATGTCATATTATGGCCCCTGTTGTCACATACAACTTTTGTCCCACAAACTTTTCAGCTCCTAACATACTTTCGGATTTATTATTGGTGGCAGTAGTTAGTGACTCACCCTGTATACCACAAGTAGTGAAACCACAAGCTATTATATAATATAATGGCAGTAATGTTACCCCATATACCTGGAGGAACGCATTGGAGCAAAATAGAATTAAACAAATACTAACACCAGGATATAATCCACAAGCGAGCCCAATTGACAGGGTTTTTCGCAAGCTAAATCGATTTATGAGGACATATTGTCCGAATAGTCAAATGTGGTGGATAGAATACGTGCAAGAGTTCGAAGACATTGTAAATAATTTACTCCATACCTCAACTGGTTTCACGCCAGAGGAATTTATGTTTCAAAAGGAAGAAAGAAATGAGTGAGAGAACTGGGAAGAAAAGATTAAGATGGCGAAAAAGGCCAGAAAGAGAAAGTTAAAATATGACAATAAATTAAGGAAAGTACAAACTTTTTATGTGGGGGATAGAGTGTTGTTGCTCACTCATCCACAGGCATATTTACTGAAGAAGATGAACAAGGAATGGCAATTGCTATTTGTTCGGCCGTTTGAAATAATATGGATTCCACACCCTGGGATGTATCTATTGGCCTACCTAGTGACAGGAAAGATGAAGGGACTCTATCCTCACCATGATATTAAAAAGTACTATTTGAAGATAAAATAGAATTAGTCCAGTCTCTAGTAAAGATTGTATACATTAAGCAGATTTTATTTCATTGAGTTTTTTTGTTGTAGGTAGGCTTAGTTAGATAACAAAGTGTATATATGTTTGTTTTTGGCAGAACCACAGAAGGAGAGCTGATGCTGCTTGTATACTTTTATGTGTGTATGAAAAACTTTTGTGTTTATTTCCAGATTGAATTTTAATTTTGTTCCTGTTCATGTTCTAGATTAAGTATAAAGAGTAATGTAGTTCATGAGCGATAGTGTCAGTAATTACTGGAAGCAAATACTTTGAAAGGAAATGGTTCCAAGTAGCTCTGGACATTGTACTTCATGCACTTGTCTGAGAACTATGCCAAGGGAGAATAATTTTCTGGGGATACTAGACAACAAAGTGTAGGGGTGTGCATGTCATCTCATGGTTGGCTTTAATACAATTAGGTGGACCTTTGCTATATAACTAAATGTTCATGTTATGTGTAAGGTAAACAAATGGTGGCTGAGCTATGTTAGATTCGGATGCTAGCAAGAAATTGTCATGTATTAGGGGTTAAATGTTTATATTACTTGAGCAGAATGAACTTCCAGTAAAGCAAGCTAAGTAATATGACAATGTAAATAAAGCCTAAGATTGTTGATAAGGTACAACCAATGCACCATAATTACAAACATTATGAGAATTCATATCGTGTTGAGACTGATCCACGGTGTAATTCAATGAAAATAGGATATAATAACAGTGACTTTTAATAGAAGTGTTACAAATGTGAAAGAATGGTGAAAAGTGAACAAAGAAGAACTCTATCTCAATCTATCATGCCAGCACAGATACATGTTAGCACGCCAATCTACTAACAATTAAAGGGTCAAGAAGAAATTCAGAATAATGGGTCAGAAGGCTCAGACTTGTTATTCTGTTTCATGTCCACCACATCCCACTCCTGATCCCGATGCAAGCCTGTAATCACCTGGTCCACCATGAGAGACAAACCGATCCTGATCCATCGACTATGCATTGCGGTAGCAGTCGTGGGGAGAGAGTCATCATTCGAGACCAGCCTGCCCTGTTGCGCCCAACTTCCTTGCAAGATCGACTGACGTCACCCATGTTCTCTGCAACAAATAATTGTGAAATAACTGAACATGAAGATTGTAATTTAGAGTCAGAAATTTCAGTCAACAACATTCGTTAATGTACAAAAATGAGAAATGAGATAGGAAACCAGACTGGCTGACCTCACTACCAGTTTTCCATGGTTTCCCGTGGAGGCTTTGCCCAGATGGAGGGGTCCTAAATCTAAAGGGGCCATAGCCTTGCCAATCGCCTATTGTCAACGGTGTTTGGCAAGCATAGTCCAGCCTGGAGTAAGGATAGGGAAAGGTTCTTGATAGAAGCCATTTATGAAATTAGGCTGAGAAATAATATTTTATGTAAAGTTAAAGTGAGTAGTGGGACCACCTTTGTGTCAGTCCAAAGTACCGTTATTCAAGATGGCGGCTGTGACGTTCATGTGATGAAGTCGCCCAAAATGGCGGCTTTTGGCGGGAAGTTTGAATTTTGGTGGGAAGATAGGTCAGTTGGGTTACCTCTACTAATCCAACACCCCCTTCCCCTCCCCCAGAAAATGGCGGGAAGCTCAAATTCCACCAGGACAGTGCAACACACCTCTACTAACCAAGGAAAATGGCGGGAAAAAAGTCACTTGGGCTACCTCCACTAAACTAAGTCATCCGACCGCCACCTCTTCCTAGGGATTGGTGGGAAACTGACTCAGCCTGCACTGGGCTGCTGGAGAGAGGAAGGAGTGTACTTTAATAATTTTGGAACAATTCATTCAGGGACGGATTTTGAAAGATGGTATATTTATCACAGTGATACAGAACACACACTCTGACATGCTTGGGGTTACGCCACACACCCTACAGACCTGCAAACCACTCGTAAATAATACAATACATTTATGTCCAGAGAGGCAAACAACACGTAAATCGTCAAAATAATAACCCATCTAAAACACTCTGCAAACATGCTTGCTAATCATCAACTGTCGAAATCATGCACCAGTCTTTATTTAAACAATTAGAGGCACTACCGCCATCCAGTGTGTTTGCCATGAGGTCCCGAGTCCTACTGACCTAGTACACAGTATTGTCACCAGAGGGTGCTGTCATCCATTCCATGACATAACCGAAGATGACTGTCTGGAGGGGAAAATGACTCAGCCTATGCTGGGCTGCTGGGGAGAAGACGGAGTGTACTTTATTTGTTTTGCAGCAATTTATTTAGGGATGGATCTGAGATAGTATATTTATCACACTGATACAAACACACGCTCTGACATGCTTGGGGTCATCCCACACAGCTCACAGACCTGCAAACTACACTTAAATAATGCTCTGCAGACTCGCAAACAACTGTTAAATTACAGAAATAATTTCAGTACAGATATTCAAACTGCTCTTAAATAATGCAGTACACTGATGTGCAGACATGAAATCAACTAGTTAACTGTCCAAATAATGCATAGCACAGACTACAGACCTGCTCGCAAAATAGTGCAGCAGACACGGAAACAATGTATGCAGGCACTGCCCACCACCCCCTGTCCATTGGGTTGCAGATGAGGCTGCCGCACACGCTCCCAGAAGTTGGGATGCACCGCCATCCCCCACAAAGTGATGCACAGGTGCCCATTTGGGTCCTGCAAGCATCATGTGGTGACATCCCATTCATAGTTTTTACCTGAGAAATTCCTCTCAAAGTACGTGTTCACCTAGGCACTGTTTCTGACACGACCAGACGGAGCAAAAGCCTACACTCCTGGAAATTGAAATAAGAACACCGTGAATTCATTGTCCCAGGAAGGGGAAACTTTATTGACACATTCCTGGGGTCAGATACATCACATGATCACACTGACAGAACCACAGGCACATAGACACAGGCAACAGAGCATGCACAATGTCGGCACTAGTACAGTGTATATCCACCTTTCGCAGCAATGCAGGCTGCTATTCTCCCATGGAGACGATCGTAGAGATGCTGGATGTAGTCCTGTGGAACGGCTTGCCATGCCATTTCCACCTGGCGCCTCAGTTGGACCAGCGTTCGTGCTGGACGTGCAGACCGTGTGAGACGACGCTTCATCCAGTCCCAAACATGCTCAATGGGGGACAGATCCGGAGATCTTGCTGGCCAGGGTAGTTGACTTACACCTTCTAGAGCACGTTGGGTGGCACGGGATACATGCGGACGTGCATTGTCCTGTTGGAACAGCAAGTTCCCTTGCCGGTCTAGGAATGGTAGAATGATGGGTTCGATGACGGTTTGGATGTACCGTGCACTATTCAGTGTCCCCTCGACGATCACCAGTGGTGTACGGCCAGTGTAGGAGATCGCTCCCCACACCATGATGCCGGGTGTTGGCCCTGTGTGCCTCGGTCGTATGCAGTCCTGATTGTGGCGCTCACCTGCACGGCGCCAAACACGCATACGACCATCATTGGCACCAAGGCAGAAGCAACTCTCATCGCTGAAGACGACACGTCTCCATTCGTCCCTCCATTCACGCCTGTCGCGAACTACTGGAGGCGGGCTGCACGATGTTGGGGCGTGAGCGGAAGACGGCCTAACGGTGTGCGGGACCGTAGCCCAGCTTCATGGAGACGGTTGCGAATGGTCCTTGCCGATACCCCAGGAGCAACAGTGTCCCTAATTTGCTGGGAAGTGGCGGTGCGGTCCCCTACGGCACTGCGTAGGATCCTACAGTCCTGCGTAGGATCCTACGGTCTTGGCGTGCATCCGTGCGTCGCTGCAGTCCGGTTCCAGGTCGACGGGCATGTGCACCTTCCGCCGACCACTGGCGACAACATCGATGTACTGTGAGACCTCACGCCCCACATGTTGAGCAATTCGGCGGTACGTCCACCCGGCCTCCCGCATGCCCACTATACGTCCTCGCTCAAAGTCCGTCAACTGCCCATACGGTTCACGTCCACGCTGTCGCGGCATGCTACCAGTGTTAAAGACTGCGATGGAGCTCCGTATACCATGGCAAACAGGCTGACACTGACGGCGGCGGTGCACAAATGCTGCGCAGCTAGCGCCATTCGACGGCCAACACCGCGGTTCCTGGTGTGTCCGCTGAGCCGTGCGTGTGAACATTGCTTGTACAGCCCTCTCGCAGTGTCTGGAGCAAGTATGGTGGGTCTGACGCACCGGTGTCAATGTGTTCTTTTTTCCATTTCCAGGAGTGTATTTACAGAGCGCAAACACTCCAAGGGCGCCCGCACATCGATGCCACCATGAGCCACAGCTTGACGCAACCCAGTGCGAGCCATCACTCTCACTCCACTGCAGATGGCATGTGAAAGTTCTTAGAGTGTTAAACTGATATCACATGTCTATCTAAATAAGGGCCAAGTCATCCTCTGGATTGTGTGTGCATATGTTCACCTTTGCTGGTGTGATGAGGCATAGCTGCGGTGCAGGTCCAGTGGGAGCACCATTCGCCCTTATTTTCTGCAGACGAGACTTTCAGCGGTAAAATTAACTGACAGTTAAACCCACAAAATTTGTCTACAGATCATCAAATACATACAAGACTCACAAGAATATTGGAAGCCAGGAACATATTTACCAGTGTAATTACCATTAAATATTCAGATTGCTGCTACAGTCTGACACTGATTGATGAACAATGATGCCTCCTCTTGACAGGTGGGAAGATAGGTCACTTGCGCTATCTCCACTAACCTAAGTCACCTAACTGCCACTTCTTTCTAGGGATTGGCGGGAGCATGACTCAGCCTGCACTGGACTGCTGGAGAGGGAAAGGAGTGTACTTTATTAATTTTGGAACAATTTATTCAGGGATGGATTTTGAAAGATGGTATATTTATCACAGTGATACAGAACACACACTCTGACATGCGTAGGGTCACGCCACTCAGCCTACAGACCTGCAAACCAGTTGCAAAGAATGCAACACATTTAGGTCCATAGAGCCAAACAACTCATAAATTGTCAAAATAATAATCCATCTAAAAGACTCTGCAAACATGCAAGCTAATTGTCAACTATCGAAATAATGCACCAGTCTTTATTTAAACAATTTGAGGCACTACCACCAGCCAGTGTGTTTCCCATGAGGTCTAGAGTCCTACTGACCTAGTACCTAGTACATAGTACCACCACCAGAGTGTGCTGTCATCTGTTCCGTGACGTAATCCAAGATGGCACCCATGATGTCTGTTGATGATGCAAGTACTGTTATCCAAGATGGCGGATTTTGGCGGGAAACAGTTAAACCCACAAAATTTGTCTACAGATCATCAAATAAATACAAGACGCACAAGAATATTGGAAGCCAGGAACATATTTACCAGTCTAATTACAATTAAATATTCAGATTGCTGCTACAGTCTGACACCAATTGATGTACAATGATGTCTCCTCTTGACGGCTGTGATTCTGGAACGAATCTCAGTATCTAGAGTGCACATAATTTTCCACATAAAAAAATCACTCTCATACCCTCATGGTTATCGATATGCTGAATCTATATACATCCCTCATGATAGTACACACACTCATCTTCTCTGGTCATACCACAACATAAGCCACAGTAACTTAACACTGCAATATATACACATTTTACACAAACAGTGCAGTTATGTTTTATATCTGCACAATGCCCGAAAAAATTATGGTATGCCTACACACTCACCAGCTATATGTCTCGATTCTTCTCGGTCCTAGGAAAGTATCTGATAAAGTCTTACAATCAGCACTTATGGAAGGTGATGCATCCTGCCAAGATTCTCTAAAAAAGTGTTATGAAGGGCAGGCGTCCGACACCGGGTGTGATAATGAATACCACACCCCTGGATGTAATGCTTGGAAAGACATCACCGATGCAGCTTGGTGTACTGTAATCATCATCACTACCGATACAACAACAAGAAAAATGCGAATTCCTTCTTCCTTGAGATCCTAAAAGGCCCCCATCCACCTCATGTTACCCTTCTTGCTTTCAACATCCACAAACGTGCTCACCGCTATCTAGAGACTCCTACATCCCAGCAAGAAGGATGTATTGTGAATGAATGGTGTCTTTTCCACCCCATTCCGTCCACTGGTATGCTGTTGGTTACCACATAATAATTGACTGACGTCGCTTGTTTGAGCTAGAGAAAGAGTTTTGGTGCAGGGACAACACATTCTGGGGATGAATAGCACCGAAACAACGATCGCGTACATGACTGCAATGAGAGGAATCAGTCAAAATGGAACACAAAGCCATTAGCTATTCTGTCAATGCTAAAGATGAGTTTAAATGTAGAGGTCGTCAATCACTTTCGGACAGCAGTTTGGAAACCCAGTACAACGCTGCCAGACTCTTCCAGTTTCCTTATGTCGTAACTGTCTTTTATTTAAAATCACCCAGTGTGTGTGGTGTGTTATGGTAGCCGCAGTAACAAGATGATTTACACGGTGCGACGTCTAGTTTTCTGCAAGAGGCAATGGATCAGAACGTGTTAATGTCAGTTTAGAACCTGACATGGCCCTGGAAGTCGTGGAGGAAAAACAAAATGTATGGCAGTGTACAGAGCATGTTACAGCAGAGAACAACCAATGCTTCAAACAACGACATGAGGTCACAGGGAGCGTCTCTTGCGACTTACAATACAGTTTGTGGGATACAGTCATCCTCCTACAGTACAGGTGATGACACTTTAAGCTGGTCTGTGTAGTGGATCAATAGCTGTATATTGAATGGGCTTGTGACATGTGCTCAATGCCGGCACACATGCGGTATTTGTTTTCGATACATGGGAGGAGAGAGATATGATCTTATCGAGTTCTCTATCGGATGAAGTTAATGGAGCTTTTATAGTTCGTAATTTTTCTCTGGTGGATGGAACAGAATAACGATGATAGAATGTTGGGGTGATAGAGGTGAATGGACCCTGAGGGACGTGGATCGGTAGTACCTGCTTGTAGTTTGGAGAAGCACCACAATGAAGTAGCAAAATCCATGTCCTTCCCCCAGTTCCTGTACTGTCTTTTATACTACCTCGTGTTGCAGGAGCAGGCTTCGTTTCCATCAAATGGTCCAAACACATATCTGTCACAGTAACTCATCTTCGCATGTTGTCGAAGGTGGTAGATATAGCTTTCTGCGACTTCTACTCAGTTCTGCCTTATATTGAAACAATGCGGAAAGCTGTAGGGATGGTAGCACAAAGTCTCAGGAGTAGTTGCAACATACATAGGGGCTGCCTAAAACAATGTTGTAATTTTACTGTAGTAGATAGGTTCGAGAAACGTGGCTCGTTTCGAGATATGAGAGTGCCAGAAATATGATATGGCTTCGAGACAGAATGCGTTACAAATACTGGAGAAATATCTAATGGCGGCGGCGTGAGGGCGTTGCAAATATCTGTTTCATACCACGCTCCTTAACCGAATCACTTTCAAAATTCGATAATTTTATTACGAGGGTTCACTGTCGAATGCGTGTAACCACACTCCTGGTGTGTTAATATACACTCCGGCGATCACTGTCTATATTCAGTGTCATGGTGTTTGTCTGGAAAAACCATGTCATTTGTAGGTAATGCCATACATGGATTTATAAAGCGAGTATAGCTTCTAACATGGATACTTGTGTGCACCTGTAGAACTAAGACCGCTTGTGATGATAATGTTGTTGTGTGTTTTTTTTTAACATATAGCGGTTTGTAAGACAATTACACCTCTCTTTCTAAGACGCGGTGGTAGCACTCGCAAGAAAAATTTATGAGACATGTCCACCCATCATTGATTTTCGGTTGGTATTATTTTGTATCGTCTGCAATCATTTATTGGTGATGTATTATACAGAGTAGTAGGTGGTGCATGATGGGTTCATCTTGAGCATCAGGCTTATAAAGTATGTGTTTGTGTTCCGACATGTGCAAAAGAAATGACTATGTCCAGCTGTAAGGAAGTTACGGATTTGACATGGAGTACTGTGACAACAAAGGGAAGAGTATGTCAAGTCACAAGAATGGTACAGGTATTTCTATTTCCAGAGCCACAACCATCAGCAGGGTGTATTTCCGATACTTCACTCTTTGTCAAATGTCCTTCAACTGAGACCGCCATTGTAACATTTAGTTGTAAGTGCAATGGTAAAACATATATTTGACCAGTTTCCTAGGACGATTCTACCTGTACGTGCTTGGCATGTAGCGCCGGTGATGGGAATGGTTCAAGTTTCTCGTTGACAGTAGAAACTGTCCTAATGTAGAGGCCTGTTGGAGTGTAGCAATGTAGCTGACTTAACCGTATTGTCCTGTAGACAGTTGAATAGCAAACTAGTACTTAGTATATATTGGGCAGCTTTCGTGATCAAGTGGAAATTTGACAAGATTCAATATGAACATGTGTTTGCGCTGGACCATTATTCCCTCCCATGTAAATTGTTTAGTTGACTGCTTCTTCGCATTTGACTACTTTATTTAGTTGAGTGAAGTTCGATTGTGGTGAGTGGATCTAGCAGGTGGAAGACACATTTTCCGGTTCTCTAGACATGAGAAACACCTTAGTCGAATTTGTAAATTATAGGGATAATTTGGAATCTGTTACATCACCGAGATCGGTATTTGCAAGTGGAAATATCATTTCCCTCCATTTAATTCGAGTTCTCACGTAAAGGTCTTCACAGACAGGATAAGTTTCTACTTACTCAGTGGTTTAGAGCACGCTCCACCTCGCTAAAGTTTGGGGTTTGTAGAGAAATAATTTCCAGTCTATATATTCGGAATTATGCTGCATGAGCGATCAATAGGATACTGCTGTGTGCTTGATATCGAGAATTACCGCGAAAATGGTGTAATATTATGGCAAACCATGCGAAAATACATGTGTTCTTGCAATCCCAGTGTCTGGAGATGGGTGTAGAAAAACAAGCGAGCAAGTAGGTTCGGACCAGAAACTGTAACGCGTTCTTGCCGAGGGGAAATAAGACCGAATTTGTAGAACAGTTCTGCCCACTGAGGGTGCTCTGGTCACCCGTCGGTAGTGGATGACTGCCGCCCTCACAGAGCAATATCTAGTGCTGCGAGGGCTGTATACGGTGCTGCCTGTCTTCGTGGTATATGTATGAATGCTGTAAGAGGGCTGATTTTGTATGGCACAGGATACGAATTATATGTTTACTACATTGCCAAGGTACGCGGTGATATATTGCTGGGTTGGAGATCGGTTTCATGCTCTAATATTCAATCTACTGTCTTCAGAGGGACAGCAGTGCAATTAAGAGTCTTTCCATATTTGAAGATATGTAGGGCACTTTGCAAGGTTTAGATGTCAGTGCAATATGGCGATTTGTGTAAAATAGTTTTCTGCTGCTGAAAGTCTTGTCTGCAGAAAAAAAAGAAAGGTGGACAGTGCTTCCATACCGGTGGCATCAGTAATTTGGGGGTTAAATTCGATAAGAGCCAATCATAATCCACCATTCATTCACAAGACATCCTTTGTGCTGGGAGTCTCTACATAGCAGTGAGAACGTTTGTGTGTGTTGAAAGCAGGAAGGATATCATGTGATGAATGGGGGCCTCATTAGGATCTCAAGGAAGAAGGAATTCGCATTTTTCTTGTTGTTGTATCGGTAGTGATGATGATTACAGTACACCAAGCTGCATCGGTGATGTCGTTCCAAGCATTACATCCAGGGGTGTGGTATTCATTATCACACCCGGTGTCGGACGCCTGCCCTTCATAACACTTTTTTAGAGAATCTTGGCAGGATGCATCACCTTCCATAACTGCTGATTGTAAGACTTTATCAGATACTTTCCTAGGACCGAGGAGAATCGAGACATATAGCTGGTATGAGTGTAGGCATACCATAATTTTTTCGTGCATTGTACAGATATAAAACATAACTGCACTGTTTGTGTAAAATGTGTGTATATTGCAGTGTTAAGTTACTGTGGCTTATGTTGTGGTATGACCAGAGAAGATGAGTGTGTGTACTATCATGAGGGATGTATATAGATTCAGCATATCGATAACCATGAGGGTATGAGAGTGATTTTTTTATGTGGAAAATTATGTGCACTCTAGATACTGAGATTCGTTGCAGAATCACAGCCGTCAAGAGGAGACATCATTGTACATCAATTGGTGTCAGACTGTAGCAGCAATCTGAATATTTAATTGTAATTAGACTGGTAAATATGTTCCTGGCTTCCAATATTCTTGTGCGTCTTGTATGTATTTGATGATCTGTAGACAAATTTTGTGGGTTTAACTGTTTCCCGCCAAAATCCGCCATCTTGGATAACAGTACTTGCATCATCAACAGACATCATGGGTGCCATCTTGGATTACGTCACGGAACAGATGACAGCACACTCTGGTGGTGGTACTATGTACTAGGTACTAGGTCAGTAGGACTCTAGACCTCATGGGAAACACACTGGCTGGTGGTAGTGCCTCAAATTGTTTAAATAAAGACTGGTGCATTATTTCGATAGTTGACAATTAGCTTGCATGTTTGCAGAGTCTTTTAGATGGATTATTATTTTGACAATTTATGAGTTGTTTGGCTCTATGGACATAAATGTGTTGCATTCTTTGCAAGTGGTTTGCAGGTCTGTAGGCTGAGTGGCGTGACCCCACGCATGTCAGAGTGTGTGTTCTGTATCACTGTGATAAATATACCATCTTTCAAAATCCGTCCCTGAATAAATTGTTCCAAAATTAATAAAGTACACTCCTTTCCCTCTCCAGCAGTCCAGTGCAGGCTGAGTAATTCTCCCGCCAATCCCTAGAAAGAGGTGGCAGTCAGGTGACTTAGGTTAGTGGAGGTAGTGCAAGTGACCTATCTTCCCACCAAAATTCAAACTTCCGGCCAAAAGCCGCTATTTTGGATGATGTCATCACATGAC
The DNA here is from genome assembly GCF_021461395.2 of Schistocerca americana. Classification (NCBI taxonomy): domain Eukaryota; kingdom Metazoa; phylum Arthropoda; class Insecta; order Orthoptera; family Acrididae; genus Schistocerca; species Schistocerca americana. The sequence goes on from NC_060120.1 coordinate 615,124,291, forward strand.
GTCATGGCCGCCATCTGGGGTGATGTCATCGCACTCATCTTGGATAATGGTACTTCGGGGGGACATGAAGGTAGTCCCACTACTGAAGTGAACGCCTTTTGGTTGACAAGGTATTGCATACGGCTAGTGCAGAGTGGGTTTGCGAAGCATTCTAAACAAAATTTCGCTCTTACGGGGGTGGCCACATAATATCGCTTGTCGGTGGGGGGTCTTGAATCGATCAGCTGATTCATTCAATGACCTTCCTATTGTTATTGTTTCAAAGCTAATATATACTGCGAGGCGGTGCATTTCCCCCGCACGAGTGTAATATTTATTCCTTGACTTATCGTTGCTCCATGGCGAGCGAAGAAATGTAAGAAAATCAGTATGTGGCTGGACTTTGTTGCGAAACTGGATAATGAGAGGACTTGAATGAAGTGTGTGCAATGAAAAGTCATTGTTAGCCGCCATATTGTATAATTTATGTTTATTGAGATCCACAAGCGGTATGTAACGCTGATGTGGAAATCAGTAACAGGCATAATACAGTCTGGCGCATTTCATAGGTAATTTCGCGCATTTCTTTGTGATCAAAAGATTCTGTGATGAACTGTAATGTATGACAAGTTTGTATAGGACTTTGAACATTTGGTGGTCGATATTTGCTGTAGAATCTGCTTCAATAACACAGTCAAAAGTATAAAGAAAGTTTTCTCTGCTAAACGATTTCATTTCACTCACAAACAATCATCGTATTATCAAATGCGAATGGCAGTATCCCAATTCGAGAAGATCCTATAGAATTTTTCTCTCTCTTACATTTCAAAAAATTTTCAGGCGACCATCAGAGCCGGCAGCTGCTTTTACACCACCAGAGTAACTTGTCTATGTGTACGAAATTGCGTATGCTGTGGATGTAGTGGACGTCACTCTGGAAATTAAAATTCTCCTTCACAGACATACAAACAGAGACACTACACATACTAGTTCAATAACAAAGAGTTTAATATTACCAGCTTAAAAACATTAATTTCTTCTTTTGAGATGTCGAGCTTCTCCTACATTACAGCGAGCTTCATCTTAGATTAACAACACACTTGTGTACTCTGCTATGATGTACTCAGGCATCCTGTTACTGCAGTACTAATCACCATTGAAGTGAACTGACACATCATCAGGAAGCACGAAAACAAGACAGATGAAAACAGAGAACATCACGTGACACCACGTCATGATACCATAAGTGAATGTAGATAGCCTACTGTAACAGACGAACAGTGTAACAAATATCTGTTGCTTGACTGAGGTCTTGTTTCCCTTGCAACCTGGAGACAAACCATTTCCGGACATGGGTTGCTATGTAAAACTTGTTCTACTACATCCCCTCTACAACCTCTAAAAGTGTGTAACATGAATTGTGAAACACCCTCTATATGTCTGTAGTGCCCATTCTGTTGGACGTGTCTGACAAAAGAGACACCATACTCTATTGTGATTCAGTGGGCGTGAATATCAATATTCGGGGAAATTTTTCCGAAGGTGGCTGCATTGGCGAACTAAAATTAATCAGTGTTGCGAGTTGAAAATTTGTGCTGGATCGCGACTGGGATCCGGACGCTTGTTTCTCTACAATGGTTGCCTTAACTGCCTCAACCATCCAGACACGCTTTCCGACCGACCCAACTTCCCCAGTCCAAATAACGTCAATACGGCCTTCTGGACCATGTACCTCTCAGCTGAATTGATTAATTTCAATCTCTAATGTGGTCACTGTCTGAATAATTTTTTAGAATATTGTTGTTCATAGCTGCTATGTTATAAGAGTGTAGAGTGTCTGTTCCGCCGGACATGGCCGACAGCATTGTCATTACACATTTTTCGAGATTATTAGTATTAATATTAAACACTGACATGGCTTTTATCGTCATGTAGATTGTAACTGGGTGTTTATATTCGATATATGTTTAAAACATGTGTAGCCTATGTCTGTCTGAAGGTTTAGTGGAGTATTGTGCAAAAATTTGAAATATATGAGTCAAGAACTTTTAGAGATTCTTGCTGTCAACATTTCCTCTTTTTATATGTATAAAATATGAAACTTGTTTCATCTGAACGTTTATTGAAGAAATATGTAAAACTTTGAAGTAAATTACTCAAGAACTTGTCTTTATATACTGGTAGTAGTATAAATGCCAGTTTGGCTACTGACATTATCAGGTCAAAACTTAGAACCTGTAAAACAAAGTTCAATGTCAGTATCAATAAAACACATTCTTAATTGTAGCATCAACAGAATCTTGTTTTCAAAGTTCTAACTTTTGATCTGATGATGCTAGCACCTAGAATGGCGCTATAAATAAAGACATATGTTAAGTGGTCTAGTCTGTTTTATTCACAAAATATTCACAATGATCATGAACTCATAAGGAAATTTAGTTCCTCTCTTAATAGGCTGGTATTTTCTTGTCACTTAGATTTAAAAATATTGAAAACGGTTCTGCCGTAAGAGTTAACGTAGACTTCAAAATTTTATGTTTTGTAGTACAGCAAGTTCATTCCACACTAAAGCTACAATTGATTTTATCTTCCAAATTACAAATTTCCTCTATAATCCATCACTGGGACGATCCTTGTGAATCCATAAGGAAACCCGAAGAAAATTTCTCCATCATAAGTCTTCTCGCCTCCTTGATTCCTTGAGTCAGTTACACATACAGATCTGTAGATGAAAAACTTACAATATTGCATTCTTGTTAATATCTGCATTTTTCTATCTCTACTAATGTAATTTATTAGTTTTCCATGAACCCAAATTTACTGCATTTCTGAAAAAGAGGACATTGTATACGTCTTAACACGAATTTAAAAGTTGCAGTTTAACTTTGTGCTGCAGTGAAATGTGGATGGTAGGCAATTTAGACAATAAGAAGATACAAACTTGTGAAAGGTATTCTATAGAAGAATACTGAAGATTAAATTGTTATATCGATAACAAATGAGGATGTACTCTACATCTACATCTATATCTACATCTACATTTATATGCTGCAAATCACTTACCACTGTGAAGTGCATGACAGAGGGTACATCCCAGTGTATCGGATATTAGGGTTTCCCCGCATCCCATTCACATATGAGATGCGAGAAGAATGAGTGTTTAAATGCCTCTTGTGTGCTGTAATTAACGTAATCTTGTCTCCCTATGGGTGCATTATGTAGGGGGAGTCATGTAGAATCATCATTTAAAGCTGGTCCTTGAAACATTGTAAGTAGGGCTTCTCAGGATAGTTTATGTCTACCTTCCTGCCAGTTCACTTTCTTCAGCACCTCTGTAACGTTGTCCCTTAATTCAAACAAACATGTTACCATTCATGCTGTCCTCCTCTATATCGGGTGGTCCATTGACCATGACCGGGGCAAATATCTCACGAAATACGCGTCAAACGAAAAAACTACAAAGAACGAAACGTGTCTAGCTTGAAGGGGGAAACCAGATGGCGCTATGGTTGTCCCACTAGATGCAGCTGCCATAGTTCAAACGGATATCAACTGAGTTTTTTTTAAAATAGGAACCCCCATTTTTTATTACATATTCATGTAGTACATATAGAAATATGAATGTTTTAGTTGGATTATTGCTAGGATAGTCTATAAATGCTGTCAGTCATTGAAGGAAATTGCTTACAAATCACACGTGTGACCCATTCTAGAATACTGCCGAATTGTATAACCAAACAGGACAAACAGGATGTATTGAACATATATAGAGGAGGACAACACGAATGGTAACATGTTTGTTTGACTCAAGGGACAGCATTAGTACAGAGATGCTGAAGAAAGTGAACTGGCAGGCTCTTGAAGGTAGACATATACTATCCTGAGAAGTCCTACTTACAATGTTTCAAGAAACGGCTTTAAATTATGGTTCTACATGACTCCTCCTGCATAATGCACCCACACGGAGACGAGATTAGGTTATTTACAGCACACAAGAGGCATTTAAACAATCATTCTTCTCGCACCTCATATGTGACTGGGATGCAAGGAAACCCTAGTATCTGATACACTGGGATATACCCTCTGCCATGCACTTTACAGTGGCCCGTGATTTGCAGTGTATAGATGTAGTTGTAGATATAGATTTAGATGTAATGGGAAGAACAAATGAAGTAGGCAATAAATCGGTAAAACTCTTAGGTATTCACATTGACTCTAAACTCTATTGGGAGGAACATATCAATCATGTATGTGAAAAAATATCTTGGGTGGCAGATCTTATCTTGAAACTAAGGGAGGTAGTGAGCTTGGAGCACCTTAGGGTGACATACTTTGGGCTATTCGAGTCACATATTTCATGTGGTCTGATTATATGGGGGGCACTCTCCTCACATCAAGAACATCTTGAAATTACAAAAAAAAAAAAAAGTCTTACGCATAATATGTAAAAGAGATCATAGGGAACACTGTCGTCTTCTTCTTTCCAGACTCATAACACTCACAATTATAAATTTATACATCTGTGTGTCTGTACTCTACATTAAAAATAATATTTCAGAATTTATTGCTAGAGGGGAAATACATGAACACAACATCAGGGCTAAGGGTAATTTAGACCTACTACGCCACAGATTAGCAAGAACAGGAAATTCCCACAAAGTTAACCCACTCAAAATATTCAATAAACTGCCAATTGATGTTCAGTCTATGGATATAATTTTTTTTTAATTGAGTGGTGCAGCTGGCTGTCAGATCATTCATTCTATGACGTTAAAGAATTCTTTGAGATGCCTGAGGAGAATATTAGCATTTAAAGGTTGTCTGTAGTTAAACATATTATTGTGTGCTGTGGTTAATCGTGTGTAATTACATAGTGTATACAATAATCAATACAATAGTATATTAATTAGATTAAAGTATAGCTTAATGCATTAACTTTCAGAAGCTATCCTGGTGTAATTTGGTAAGTTGCCATGCTTGAAATGTATTCTATAATATACTGACACTTGTTTATTTTATTATTCTGTATGTACTAGTACATCCTGTATGACGAAGCCAAAATAATTGTAAAATGACCTGTGGTGAATACAATTTTTGATTCTTGAGTATATCCTCATTTGGTATCGATCTAACAACTTAATCTTCAGCATTCTTCCATAGTACAACGTTTCAGAAGTTTGTATCTTCTTCTTGTCTAAATTGTCTACCATCCACATTTCACTGCAGTACAAAGTTAAACTGCAACTTTTAAATTCGTGTTAAGACGTAAACAATGTCCTCTTTTTCAGAAATTCAGTAAATGTGGGTTCATGGAAAACTAATAAATTACATTAGTAGAGATAGAAAAATGCAGATATTAACAAGAATGCAATATTGTAAGTTTTTCACCTACAGATCTGTATGTGTAACTGACTCAAGGAATCAAGGAGGCGAGAAGACTTATGATGGAGAAATTTTCTTCGGGTTTCCTTATGGATTCACAAGGATCGTCCCAGTGATGGATTATAGAGGAAATTTGTAATTTGGAAGATAAAATCAATTGTAGCTTTAGTGTGGAATGAACTTGCTGTACTACAAAACATAAAATTTTGAAGTCTACATTAACTCTTGAGGCAGAACCGTTTTCAATATTTTTGAATCTAAGTGACAAGAAAATACCAACCTATTAAGAAAGGAACTAAATTTCCTTATGAGTTCATGGTCATTGTGAATATTTTGTGAATAGAACGGACTAGTCCACTTAACATATGTCTTTATTTATAGCGCCATTCTGGGTGCTACCATCATCAGATCAAAAGTTAGAACTTTGAAAACAAGATTCCATTGATCCTCCAATTAAGAATGTGTTTTATTGATACTGACATTGAACTTTGTTTTACAGGTTCTAAGTTTCGTTCTGATGATGCCAGTAGCCAAATTTACATCTAGAGGGTGGACCATTGGTGACTGGGCCAAATATCTCATGAAATAAGCATCAAACGAAGAAACTACAAAGAACGAAACTCATCTATCTTGAAGGGGGTAACCAGATGGCGCTGTGGTTGGCTCGCTAGATGGCGCTGCCATAGGTCAAACGGATATCAACTGCGTTTTTTAAAATAGGAACCCCCATTTTTATTACATGTTCATGTAGTACGTAAGGAAGTATGAATATTTTAGTTGGACCACTTTTTTCGCTTTGTGATAGATGGCGCGGTAATAGTCACAAATGTATAACATTCCGCCAGTGCGGAGGTATTTGCTTCGTGATACATTAGCTGTGTTAAAATGGACCGTTTACCAATTGCGGAAAAGGTCGATATCGTATTGATGTATGGCTATTGTGATCAAAATGCCCAACGCGCATGTGCTATGTATGCTGTTCGGTATCCTGGACGACATCATCCTAAGTGTCCAGATCGCTCGCCGGATAATTACGTTATTTAAGGAAACAGGAAGTGTTCAGCGACATGTGAAACGTTACCCACAACCTGCAACGAATGATGATGCCCAAGCAGGTGTTTTAGCTGCTGTCGCGGCTAATCCGCACATCAGTAAAAGACAAATTGCGCGAGAATCGGGAATCTCAGAAACGTCGGCGTTGAGAAGGCTACATCAACATGGATTGCACCCATACCATATTTCTATGCACCAGGAATTGCATGGCGACGACTTTGAACGTCATGTTCAGTTCTGCCACTGGGCACAACAGAAATTACGGGACGATGACAGATTTTTTGCACGCGTTCTATTTAGTGACGAAGCGTCATTCACCAACACCGGCATAATATGCACTATTGGGCAAAGGAAAATCCACGATGGCTACGACAAGTAGAACATCAGCGACCTTGGTGGGTTAATATATGGTGCAGCATTATGGGAGGAAGGATAATTGGCCCCCATTTTATCGACGGCAATCTAAATGGTGCAATGTGTGCTGCTTTCCTACGTAATGTTTTACTGGTGTTACTACAAGATGTTTCACTGCATGACAGAATGACGATGCACTTCTAACATGAAGGATGTCTGGCACATAGCTCGCGTGGGGTTGAAGCGGAATTGAATAGCTTATTTCATGAGAGGTTGAGTGGTCGTCGAAGCACCAAACCATGGCCCACACGTTCTTCATCGGATCTGACGTCCCCGGATTTCTTTCTGCGGGGAAAGTTGAAGGATATTTGCTATCGTGATCCACCGAAATGCCTGACAACATGCGTCAGCGCCTTGTCAATATGTGTGAACATTACGGAAGGCGAACTACTCGCTGTTGAGAGGAATGTCGTTACACGTATTGCCAAATGCATTGAGGTTGACGGACACCATTTTGAGCGTTTATTGCATTAATGTGGTATTTACAGATAATCACGCTGTAACGGCATGCGTTCTCAGAAATGATAAGTTCACAAAGGTACACGCATCACATTGCAACAACCGAAATAAAATGTTCAAACATACCTACGTTCTGTATTTTAATTTAAAAAAGCTACCTGTTACCAGCTGTTTGTCTAAAATTGTGAGCCATATGTTTGTGACTATTACAGCGGCATCTATCACAAAGCGAAAAAAGTGGTCCAACTAAAACATTCATATTTCTTTACGTACTACATGAATATGTAATAAAAAATGTGGGTTCCTATTTTAAAAAAACCCAGTTGATATCCGTTTGACCTATGGCAGTGCCATCTAGCAGGCCAACCATAACGCCATCTGGTTTCCCCCTTCAAACTAGACAAGTTTCGTTCTTTGTAGTTTTTTCTTTTGACGCTTATTTCGTGAGATATTTGGCCCGGTCACGATCAATGGAGTACTCTGTATACTACTACCAGTATATAAAGACAAGTTGTTGTTTAATGTTGTTACCGGCCGCCCGGAGTGGCCGTGCAGTTCTAGGCGCTACAGTCTGGAGCCGCGTGACTGCTACGGTCGCAGGTTCGAATCCTGCCTCAGGCATGGATGTGTGTGATGTCCTTAGATTAGTTAGGTTTAAGTAGTTCTAAGTTCTAGGGGACTGATGACCTCAGCAGTTAAGTCCCATAGTGCTCAGAGCCATTTGTACCATTTTTTTAATGTTGTGACCAAAAATCTCGAAAAGTTCTAGAGTGATTTAATTCAAATTTTTATATGTTTCTCTAATAAAACTTCAGATGACATAAGTTTCATATTTTATTCATATGAAAAGAGGAAACATTGTTAGCAAGAATCTCGAAAATTTCTTGACTGATATACTTCAAATTTTTGTACAATACTCCACTAAACCTCCAGATAGACATAGGCTATACATTTTTTAAACTTATATCGTATATAAATCCATAGTTACAATCTATATGACCATAAAAGCCTAGTTAATGTTTAATGTTACTGCTAAAAATCTCGAAATGCTCTTGACCAATTTACTTCCTGTTTTAAACAATACTGTAATAAAAGTTCGGACTGTGCAAGAACGAAAATGCTGTGCTCCCCATTTGCAGAACAGAACTATGTGAAATACTGTCACTGAAGCCACTATCTTCACGAATCCAGCAGTGGGAGAGTTCACATACCCTGTGCACCAATGATCCTACCCGATTTACCCATTTATTTTAAGCGATTTTAATTCCCAATCAAGGTTTCGTTGGCTATAACAATAAACAAGGTTCAAGGTCAGTGACAGGGGGAGAGAGGAGATGGACAGAGAGTGGTGGAGGAAAAGCATGTGTAGAGGGTGGAGCAGAGATAGGACAGGAGGATATGTACAGATACAGAGAGGGGGAGGAGACAGATAGAGAGGGGAGCAGTAGATGAGAATGTATATCCAATTCCCATACACATTTAGCAATTGTGAAACATTAGGGGGTTTGCCATTTAAAAGTAGAAACATGCAGATTGTTGGAGTGTATGTACAGATACTTGTATTGGTGACTGAGGACCATGTACTGAATAAAATTACAACAGTATTTACTTCATATATACTAAGATGGTATCTGTTCTTTCTGACATGTCTGGGACAATACGTTGAGAATATGGGTTCCACGGGAGGCGTGCCAGAGATAAATCTCTGCAGTCGCACTATCCTCTGTGTCCTCAGTGACTCAAATGGATAGAGTGTCTGCCATGTAAGCAGGAGATCCCGGGTTCGAGTCCCGGTTGGGGCACACATTTTCATCTGTCTTCGCTGACGTATGTCAACGCCTGTAGGCAGCTAAGGGTTTTCATTTAATTGTAAAGTATTTACTTCATTTGCAGACTAATAATTGTAGCTATTGTGAGTGGTATGTGTTTAGGTTGGTTAGTATCTGCAAATACATTTGGCAGGAGCAGACCATTGATGTTTATTTTTGCCTTTGGCAATGGGCCAGGTATTGAAATGTGGACACAGAACGGTCAGCCTATACTGACATGTGTAGTCCACTTACTGCTGTAGCTACCACCAAGCAGAAAACATCAGGACTAAATTATGGGGAAGACTGATGGATGCATGAAAAACAACTAACACAATGAAGTGGGTACATGTTGCGGTACCAAGGGCACGTTATCTGCACTGATACCCCTTGCAATACGCACTTATACCCCTAACACTCTGTATAATAATCGATCTAGACGATTTTATTCGCAAAAGAAAATATCAGTTGACTATAGCATGATAAGTCTGAGACATTTGAGGAAGTGAGTCAATGATCACAGAGCTGTGATGTTCCCAAGTCTCAGTTACACTAGCGGTAGGAAGAATAAGATTCCGCAGTCAATCTTGAGTGTCTCACATGTGAGGAAAACGGCAGCTTGCACCTGGTAGCGGTGACCGTTTTAGCTGTTTAGTAAGACAGGTTTGTAGCCCATTTTATTAGTGCGCGAAATCAATTTTTGTAAGCAACATTTGCGTTTTCTTTTCTGTGTATTTAGCCCTTGGCTCAGTTGTAATATCACAGTATGTGCTACTACATTAGCAACTACGTAGCATTTGTGTCGTCCTGTGTGAACGGTAGCTGATGATGAGACTGCAGAACAGTGCGAGCTGTAGCGTGATTTTGGATGTAAGGACCCGGCTTCAAGAATAGATTTTGGTTTTTGAGTACTTATTCGTTTAAAAGTGTTTTTGATGGCGACGTGTTATTTCTTAACGAAACAAACTTCCTACTCTAACTTCCATGGTTTCTCTCCTTCTTACTGGATTCCTAACTCTGATCTAATGTCATAACCTAAATGCTAGCATCAGTGTCCGCCCGAATATCTCATTTCAGGGCATATTAAAATCTGTGCACCAGAATTTTGACAGGAGCGTACGGGAACCTTGAAGGTATTTTTAAGCCCAGTCCACACGCAACGATGTGTCTGCGCAGTCATTGGCGCAGATGTCTGTACATGCAAAAGATCGCTGCAAATGTGGTGTGTTCACACGACACAAATCCCAATCTAGTACTCGCCCGCCATCTGTTGGTGTAGAAAAGAAATCAGTGGCAAGCGACTACGCTCCCCGTAAACGTCAAAAATTTAATTCAGTTATTCTGAAATATAGAAATGGAGGAAGTTCTGTTGTGGTCTGTGTTTGCAACTTGTGTTGCAAAAAACATTCAGACCAACCGCAGGAAACAGTGAAAGCGGTCAAAATGGTGTAGACAGTGGCTGCTAAAGCGAAAGCAGTTTTCTCACGTAAATTTACTGCGAGATTTGCAGGGCGAACCTTAAGAAAGCCAAGCAGATCAAAATACTACGAGGGCAGTTCAATAAGCAATGCAACATTTTTTTTTCTTGGCCAATTTTGGTTGAAAAAAACCGGAAATTTCTTGTGGAATATTTTAAAACATACCCGCTTCGTCTCGTATAGTTTCATTGACTTCCGACAGGTGGCAGCGCTGTACGGAGCTGTTAAAATGGCGTCTGTAACGGATGTGCGTTGCAAACAACGGGCAGTGATCGAGTTTCTTTTGGCGGAAAACCAGGGCATCTCAGATATTCATAGGCGCTTGTAGAATGTCTACAGTGATCTGGCAGTGGACAAAAGCACGGTGAGTCGTTGGGCAAAGCGCGTGTCATCATCGCAGCAAGGTCAAGCAAGACTGTCTGATCTCCCGCGTGCGGGCCGGCCGTGCACAGCTGTGACTCCTGCAATGGCGGAGCTTGCGAACACACTCGTTCGAGATGATCGACGGATCACCATCAAACAACTCAGTGCTCAACTTGACATCTCTGTTGGTAGTGCTGTCACAATTGTTCACCAGTTGGGATATTCAAAGGTTTGTTCCCGCTGGGTCCCTCGTTGACTAACCGAACACCATAAAGAGCAAAGGAGAACCATCTGTGCGGAATTGCTTGCTCGTCATGTGGCTGAGGGTGACAATTTCTTGTCAAAGATTGTTACAGGCGATGAAACATGGGTTCATCACTTCGAACCTGAAACAAAACGGCAATCAATGGAGTGGCGCCACACCCACTCCCCTACCAAGAAAAAGTTTAAAGCCATACCCTCAGCCGGTAAAGTCATGGTTACAGTCTTCTGGTACGCTGAAGGGATTATTCTGTTCGATGTCCTTCCCCATAGTCAAACAATCAACTCTGAAGGGTATTGCGCTACTCTTCAGAAATTGAAGAAACGATCTTAGCGTGTTCGTAGGCACAAAAATCTGAACGAACTTCTCCTTCTTCATGACAACGTAAGACCTCACACAAGTCTTCGCACCCGAGAGGAGCTCACAAAACTTCAGTGGACTGTTCTTCCTCATGCACACTACAGCCCCTATCACGCACCGTCGGATTTCCATATGTTTGGTCCAATGAAGGACGCAATCCTTGGGAGGCACTACGCGGATGATGAAGTTATTGATGCAGTATGACGTTGGCACCGACATCGACCAGTGGAATGGTACTGTGCAGGCATACAGGCCCTCATTTCAAGGTGGCGTAAGGCCGTAGCATTGAATGGAGATTACTTTGAAAAATAGTGTTGTGTAGCTAAAAGATTGGGGAATAACCTGGTGTATTTCAATGCTGACTAAAACAACCCCTGTTTCAGAAAAAAAAATGTGTTGCATTACTTATTGAACTGCCCTCGTATAACGTTGGCTGGTATACTTGATCTACTCCTACACCAGATCTTCTAGATTTCTGAACTTTGGATAACTCTTTTCGGTAAACAGTTCGCAACGAAATTTTTTTTTTATTACTGTTTCTCTGTTTGCTGAGGCGTCAACTGCCCGCAATTTTTCAATTAGAGCATTGTATGGTGCTGTCTTTTTGTCTCGGTCACTATATTCTTTACTTCCACAAACATGGGTGGTTTCTACATATTTCAATGAATTCACTAACAAACTCTCGAGAACACTGATGATTTATCAGCCATTTTAATGCCCTGTGCGCACAAATTCAAACACTAGACTGAGCAAACAGCTGTTTCGCGCCAGATCTGCGGCGATCTCCTGTCCACACGCTCCAACTCGTCTGCGCAGATGTGGTTTGAACCCACAGATTTGAGAGGTTTCGCGCAAACCTCCAACTCCAACTTGCAGGTTTGCACACACCTCAGGTTGGTGCAAATCTTCTGTCCACACGCAACGATCTGTCTGCGCAGATGTGATGTGCGCAGACAGATCGTTGCGTGTGGACGGGCCTTTACCTCCATGTGGAAATAGTAACAGACGGCGCCGCTGCCGTATTAGCCGTCGTGCCACTTCCTGCAGCGTTACTTTAGCGGCACTATTACGAAGTGGCATTGCATTTCGGGGAAACCAGTAACTTCGGTGCTTCTCCCTCTTCTTTACTTTTTTGATTCTGGTAGCAGTAGTATCTGGTTCTCCTTGTAACCTAGCACTGACTTACAAAGATACGTGGTGTGCTGAAAACAAAGGAACGATAGTAAGTGATGCAACTCATCACAATAGCCAGATTTATTAAACGAATCATTTATGTTTGAGAACGAGCTATGTTCGCTTCTTCAGCTATCAGTTTTCGAATTGACCTATCTTTCAGATGTTGTACGAAGGGTCGTACATAAAAGCTAAAGTAGTTGCTAGTATCTATAAAGATTTTTTGCAAAAAAAAAAAAAAAAAAAAAAAAAAAAAAAAAAAAAAAAAAAAAAGAAAGGTGTATAAACACCCAGTCAGATTTTAATAAGTTTTCAGAGTGATGTGCAGATTGGCAACTTACTTCAAGTGGTCAGAAATATAAAATTGTGTTCGTTACAAAACGCAGAAAAACTTTTTAACAAATCTATGAGTCACAGGCAGTCATACAAATACTGTTCGCGGCTCGTGGTCTTGCGGTACGTTCTCGCTTCCCGCGCTCGCGGTGCCGAGTTCGATTCTTTCGATTCCCGGCGGGGTCAGGGATTTTCTCTGCCTCGAGATGACTGGGTGTTGTGTGTCTTTCATCATCATTTCATCCTCATTCACTCGCAAGTCGCCGTAGTGGCGTTAAAGAACTTGTGGAGCGGCGGTCGAACCTCCCTGCGAGGGGTCTCCCGGCCACCAATGCCATACGCTCATTATTATACAAATTTGTTTTAAGGCTTACTGGACACATACACTGTATTTGACATGTCCGATACTATTGTACTGAATGTTTTGAGAACAATGAATAAGTAAATAAATAATCACCTAGGTCTCGTGTGAAAAGCGGGAGGCACACCCTGGTGCATTGCTAGGATACTGCAAAAATGCAGTTAGGTAGTCTACAAAGGGGATTGCTTGCGAAACACTACTGCGACATACTGTTCATCTGAGTGGGATCCATAAGAAATAGGACTATCAGAATCAGAGGATACTGAAGAGTACAACGAAGGGCGGCGTAATGGTCATTTGACTCACGGGAGGACGCCACCAAAATGCTGATGAAACTGAGCTGTCAGACGCTTGAAGACAGGTGTAAACACTTTTGTTACTAGCGATTACAATAAGATGTATCACTTCCCGTTCTAATTCCTTTCCGGCTGACAATATCGCCTTTGAGAGCTTGAATTTAAGTACCGCTTCGGAATATCCTTACTAGCAATTACAGTTAAGCAATGAACAATGTTGCACTATTATCTCATTATGAAAGCTCCGTAGCGCCCTAAACCACTCTCAGTTCAAAGTCTTATTTCCGACGAGATGTAGAACATTAATATTCAAGTATTTTCTCATTGTCAGAGTTAAAAATAAAACCAATTTAGCTCAGGACCAGTGTACTTGGCAAACGTGGGTGACATGTGTGGGTTCTACATTAAGCATTTCATGAACAATACTTGGAAGGTAATGCAGTCCTGGTCTGCATATCGGTTATTGAAATGAAGAAAAGTTGTCTACATTTGCCTTTTCTCCTCCTCCAACAAGGCTGCATGTAAACTTTCTCGGGGGGTTTTGACAGCTATTCTTGGAGAAATACCTCGCCGTAAACGTAGACTCTTTTTTATTCTAGCGGAGATAAAATTCACTGACCGGCCACATAAATATGTAATAAACCAATATCTTTTGAGGAGACTCGCAGCACCAGAAGCTATTCTTTCTCGTACTTCAGCGATGAAATGGTTAGGGGATCGAATCAAAACAGATGGCAGCTCTAGTACAAGTATGTGGGAGGTTTACTGACAAGCAAGGTTTCGATACCTATTTTAATGAAACGTAAACGATAAAAATGTGTTCTTGAGTGAAATGAGCTGATTGCCCACTGATGGAATAGTTATGAATCTAATACCTTGCAACGCGTGCTGCTTGGACTTTGATCTGCAATAGTAGTGGGAGTTGGTGGGTTGTTGCGTCAGTGTAATGGTTAGAGCATGCAAGAAGTCGGTGGAAGTATGATGAAGAATCTGAAATGAATCTAAAAGAGAGCTGGAACATGCTGTCGACTTCATAGTATTCGTGATTGAAGTTACAGCGGCAAGTGTATGTAGTAGTGTGCTCAACATGGCTTCATCGAACAGAGGAATAGGATTGCAGATAGGTTCGGCTTGGTTTCAGAGAAAAATTAATCTCAGGCCACAACATAGAGGTGTACATCTAGTGACGGAAGAAATTTTAAGGCAAATGCCAGAAATATGTCAATTCTCAGTTGGACTGTTTCATGTACAGAGTAAGTGTAAAGCAAATTTCCAAACCAATTTACGTAATGTATGCTATTTCATTGTTACGGACTTGCGTAAATATTAGTGAAGCTGTAGCAAAGAAGTATGGGAACTGTGCGAGTGAACAAGAGCTGTGTTACAGAGTGTAGTTATTGTTCGCGTTGGTCAGATAACCTCTGCAGTTGTGAAGGGCGCGCGAGGTGGTTGGCATTATTTCACTACTAGCCTGTATTTCTGTTTTACTGCTGGAGGCAATCGCCTGTAGCAGAATTAGAACGTCATAATGTGATTGTTAGGTGTTACCTACAGTAGATCTCGTCGGTGAATGGAAAACGTGTAGTGTAAAATAGTCTTATATGATTGGGAACGTAATGTAAACATAACAGGTTTTGTTTTTACCTCAGTTTCCTGAGTTCTGTTGTACTGGCATGATTCTAATCATTGACTTGTTCATCCCAGATCAGTAGACTTTTGCAGTTGTATAGGACAATGTGTCATAAATTGAAAGTACGATAAAAATGACTCGTTTTTCTTATGTTCCCAGGACTTCATAAATTATTTGAAAAGCGTTTAGTGTTAGTGTCCTCCATTTAAGCTTGTTAAAACGTGGGCATAATTTTGCCAAATAAATTCACCAGTTTTGTGCACTGATGTGTGTTAATTTGCTAATTAATAATTTTACTCGGTTGAGTTGATGACCTCTTCTTTTAAAGTTTCTTAGTAAGTCAGTAATGAGTTGTAAGCCATCAGGCAACATATTATGTAGTCAGTAACACAACTCCATACCCAAATAACATTTTTGTTGCTATAACAAATTTACACATGGAAAGTTGTATGTCTTATAACTTTTGATACTGTATTTACTTATTTCTTACCTACTTGTGAATTACTGTTTAATAATAGAACTGCAAATCAGTTTACCTTTATAATTTCAATCTTTAATTATGTAAAGGAAAAAATTTATCCTGTCATCATTGACAGATTGATTGTCTAAAGATGTATTGGGGGGGGGGGGGGGGGACTAGCAATTGGGCAACTGCAGCACACAGGGCCTGTCATAATATTGCACAAATTCATATCAGTTCAGAGTCATGTTTTCATTTTCTGGTTCATAATGGGTCAAAGATAGGCAAGTGACTGTTTAATTACTTCTTCTGTTATTGCTGATAATTCATCAAAATTTTCATTTTCCTGTTATGTGTGTGGCTCAGTCACATTACTTAGTTTGGTGTAAACATTGGGAAATCAGCATTTCATGTAAATAAATGTTACTGGTTACTTTGGAGAAATTTTCTGTTTTTGTTATGAAGCCAACATTAAGATCTTTTTTGGGCTCAATTGGATATTTACTTGTGATTTTTTTTTTTATTTTGTTCAGGGAACATCAATAAGAATAATATTTCATGTCCTTGATTTTCTAATGGGATTTTCCTTCTTTGGTCCAATCGCATAAGAATCAATAAACTTTAGTGTAATAAATGACAGTTGCCATTATTTAAGTTAGACTTAAATATGACAGTTGATATTTAAAACAGTTTAAACATTTGCTTTATCTATATTTGATATCGAATGTTGAATTTTTCCCATAGAATGTGTTATAAAAAGTTGAGAGGAAGTTGTCATTGTGTGTTGGAGCACAGTGTCAAATCTGACTTGTGTTGATAATCTTGAACAGTTACCATTCTTACTGAACATCATTTGTCTTTAAAATTCTTCACCACAGAATGACTGTCATTTAGAGTTGTTGTATTTAAAATTACAATGAAAACTGTGATAACTTCCCCTTTCTATGCCTTTAAACTATGTTGACACTTGGTACAGTGCTTGGTGGGAGTGACTGTAAAGGCATTCCCCATTTCCAGTCACTCCCATAAGCCACAACCCGAATGTGAACATAGTTTGTGTATATAATGTATTCTTTTAGCTTGTCATTGTTGTTGTTCTGCCAAAAATAAATTCTAATTAAGGCCACAAAGTTCATTTTGAGTTAGGAAATAAATTTCCGAAGAACTACTTGTATGAAAATAATTCATTACTAAGATATTGTTACTGCTTCTGTATGAAGTAGTTGACTTATGCATTATTTCTACTGTCAAAACATTTTGAAAGTTGTTTTTTTTATCATGGATTTAGATGAATTTAATTATTGATAAAGGATAATCTGACTATGCTACTATGTTTCAAATATGTTTGTGTAATATCAGTAAAATAGAAAAATTGGTCTGAGTATGGGTGTTATACTTGAACTATAAAGTTAGTGCTTTCGTATTAGTAAGAAGTACAAAATATCAGCATAGTATTATCTACCTTTCTTTCTGAAACACTGAAATTTTTTAGCAAAGACAGTTACGCAATGCACTTCAGCTGGGACATTTTCTCTTTTAATGTGTGTCCGTTTCCATTACACTTCAGAACTCATGTCTGGTAGGTGGTTTAACTGTACAAATGATATTACCTGAAAAGATACACAGAAATACATAAGAGAGAAAAACGTATGCTTCTTTCTGCTCGTAGTGTGGCTGGGTGCTACAGACCCTCCAGCTTCATCTCATCATTATAATAGAGCAGTTGAAAAAACACACACACACACACACACACACACACACACACACACACACACACAGAGAGAGAGAGAGAGAGAGAGAGAGAGAGAGAGAGAGAGAGAGAGAGAGAGAGAGAGTCAAAACTTTCATACACTTGATACTTTGTGATTGAGAGAAACATCTATCCCTGTTTTACTTTATTGTAAAAATAAGATCTAACTTATAAATTACCGTAAGGATTCTGATGGCAACTCACAAACAATTAAAAACTCATTTCCCAAAATGTAAACAGTGCAGGAAAGCAAGTACTAAATTTAAGTTTTAAGTTTTTTTAAGGTCACTTCGGAGTACTCCGATCTTGCAATTAATTTCGTTTGAGGAGATTATTTTTACCAGGAGTTACAGGATGAAGTGCATTGCTACTTATGAAATGTTTTTCTTGGTTTTAATATGTAATTTTTGAGAATATTTCCTTGTTATGACTTTAATTTTAATTTGTTGCAGTTCTTCATACATCAGCTAGCTTAGCTCTTAATGAAAGTTGGTAATTTTAATTTGTTGCAGTTCTTCATACATCAGCTAGCTTAGCTCTTAATGAAAGTTGGGACCCTGATGTAAGGTAAGTATATAGAATAGCTGTAGTATATGGTATGAGAATGCTTATGTTTAGATCATTAAGTAGGAATGCTATGATATGGGTAATATTTTTTTGTAAAATCCAGGTCTCAAAACTCCAGATAAGAGACTAGAGTTAAAGTTTATTAATGTTTCAATAAGATACTTTTGTGTATATCTACCATAAGTCTGAATTTAGAGCAGCTGCATATCCATGCCAGTTCCAGAATTAGTACTTGTCACAAGTATTGATTAAATGGTGACCTAAAAACATTTCATATTCAGAAACTGTGGGTTTTTGATACAAGTGATTCACTTGAGGGTTGTACCATTTTTTCCAAATTTTTTTTACCATTCTAATGTGTCAACTCTTCTGCTGCAGAAGACAGACAAACTGCTATCACCTTCTTCTAAAGGAATTGCGTGTACCTTGACTTATTTTAATGACATGTAACTTATGACATCTTAGACTATAAGTAGTTGACAGTGGTTTGTGTAAATTATTGTGGTATTGCTTTGGGATCTCAGCACTCTGTCTGTCTGTCTGTCTGTCTCTTCTGTACGATGAAGGGCAATAACAGTGCTTCATTGCTCATAACGGAAGGAACAAATATCTTTCTCAGTATCAGTATTTTGAAGAGCCATTTCATGATCATCACCTGTTACAGTGATTAATTCAATAAAAGTGCACTTACAGTGTTAGGGGCTCTTGTGTTGCGTGGCAGTGTTGGTAACACTTCATGTGATGAACGAAGGGAACTGAATGATGATTGATGAGTTGGTTGTCAGTAACCACTCAGAATACCTGTTCCTAATTTCCTATAGTTCATGAATAAAGCTAGCTGGTATTTTAATAATGTAGCAAAAGATAGATTGTTATTTACCTTAAAGATGACACTTAATGTTTCAGACAGAAACATTTAAAAGACACTTAGATAAGTTTTGGCCACAGCCTTCATCAGAAAAAGAAACACACACACACACACACACACACACACACACACACACACACATGACCGCCAACTCGGGCAGCTCAGATCAGCTGTGGCCAAATGCTTGTGCGTACGTCTCTTGTAATTGTGCTTGTCTGCAACTTAACACGTCATCTTTATGGTAAGCAGTATCTTTTCCTACATTGTTGGTATTCCAGCCTGGACTTCCCATTGTTTGATTTAGCTGGTATTTCGTTATATTAGATTAGAATTTGACCACATCATCAGAATGTTCGGCAAAATAGGAAACAAGACACATAAATTGATCTTGCAATGACATACATATATCTTGGGCAATGCTGCACATCAATTTGTTGTGGCAGTCATGTTGTTGTGTTGAGATTTGGGTATTAGCTTCACCAACTCTCAAGCAGATTGTCACATTCCAACCTACAGGTCAGTTAAGCACATCTGTTTTTATTTCCATTAATGTCAAAAGCAAATGCAGTCGAGAAACATTAGATTCTGAAATCATTAGACGCAGCAATTCTTATTGACTACTGCTTGCTATCGCCAGATTGGCTCTCATCGTCAACGAATTGCAAATACCAGTATGTAACACAAGAACTGTGGACACTGTAAGATCACTTTAGCAATTAATTGTTCAGGTACATTTATTGTTTTTTTAATTAAGTAATGGAAATAAAATAATTCAGCCAGTTAGGAGACATAGAGTATATTTTAAATGTGGTATTGTATATAAGAAATGAATTTAGGTCCTGCCCTCTGACAAAATCAGATTCTTTTCACAATCTGCAGTCACTGACCTCATTCCACACAAAGTTTTTGCAGTTTTATATAGTGGTTTAGTGTTGTGATAGTCAGTAATGAATTTGGCAATGTAGTGTTTCATATGTGATGCTCTGCTCAACTTGCAAAAAATAGTTTATTTATAAAAGTAAGAATGCAAGTTGGTTGAAATGTGAAGTGAGGAACTTTGATTAATCAGAATATTATCACAATAAAACTGAAGAATTGCAACAAAGTTTCATGAAGGCAGTGTTTCTACGCTTGCAGGAAGTCTAGGCTTTATTTGTGCTTACCATAAGAAGGATAAGTTTAAATTTTGTGAAATGTCGAAATAAATAACACAGTGAAGCAGTGTTTCAGCCATCAGCATTTGAGGCTTTTGGCATGATACACATTATGACATAACCACAAGGAAAAAGCTTCGGAATATTCTTTAGTTTATACACTTAGGAGTAGAAAAAAAAATTGCTTTTTATTGAGAGAACATTAAGGGTAGTATTTTGCATTAGAAAGGTAAAATGGTTAAATGTACTTCTAATCAGATTCTTTAAAAGAACTAGTCATTAATAACAGTTGCTCATATAGTATATATACATATAAGCTAAAATTTAGTTTATGAAGTCTGTTTTATAAAAAAAGATGAATATTACTGCTTTTCAGCATCACCCTTATAGACCACTAAAAGATCCTACCTGGGAAAAGGAAAATTGCTGGTAATGTTCTTACCGTATTTAAGTGTTAACTTGTTTCCCAGGCATGGTCTTATTTATGTTCTTGTTGAAGATGTATTGAAAGTTAAAAGTAGGGATACTAATTCATTGTTGTTACATAGAGTGCAGTTGCAGACACAATTAAAAAAAATGTGGTAGGCCATACTGATTTTTTCATAGTGTTGGGAGTAGTTTGTCTACTAAACGATTGTTCACAAAATTTAAAGTGAATGTTACTGTTTGCGACTGGACTTCTCGGTTAGAACTAGCTATATTTTTGTAGGTAGCTATTTAACCAGTGTGTTTTTAAACCTCACTAAACATGATAGTTATTCTTTAAAAATAAACAAATTTTTATGTAGCATGTTGTGAAAAGCATAGGGTTCTCAAATATACATTCAGGAAACTGAGATGAAATTTCACTCATCTGATATGATAATTTGTGACAGTTTGGTAAGTGCTCATTAAGAAACGGAAGACTTTACACCTCATCACAAATGTCAAGTGCTCTTAAAAAACTGAACTTATGTATGTTGTGGAAAAAATTTATCGTAGATGTAGGGCCTTTAAATGTCAGATAATGGAGTGATTTATCTTACAGAACCTGCTCTAAAATGCAAATTTCCTCCCAAATCAACTCAAGAAATTTCACTAGAAATTAAGATGATGCCAAACATGTTTGTATGAGGCATCGTTATGAGTGTGTGAAGTATCAGTTGAAATGCTCGGAGGTATTGAGTATTGGAAAAGTGAGTTTTATTCTTAAAAACTTGTCCATTATTATGCTATCACACCAAACTATGTCAGCATCGATAGAATGTAGACATAGACATATCTTCCTTCTTGTTAAGAATTAGGTAACCAATCATAAAGGACAAAAAGTGGTTTTGTTGAGGTTAACATTCCACCATTGTCATCATTGATGACCTCAGGAAATTAGTTTCTCTTTTGTTAATGAATATTCCTGTTTTGCTACAGCAAAGTGAGACATGTACTTCCACATCTACATGGCTGCCCTGCAGATCACATGTCTCTGTTATTCCACTCTCAAACAGTATGTGGGTGAAACTGACACCTATATCTTCCCATGCAAGCTCTAATTTCTCGTATTTTATTATGGTGATTGTTTCTACCTATGTAGGTCACTGGCAATAAAATATTTTCACATTCGGAGGAGAAAGTTAGTGACTGAAATTTTATGAGAGGATCCCACTATAACGAAAAACACATTTGTTTTAATGATTTCCACACTGAATCCTGTATCATGTCTGTGGCACTTTCTCCCCAATTTCTCAATAAAAGAAAATGTACTCCCCTTCTTTGAACCTTACAGTAGTGAATTAGTAAAACTTATTGTTTAGGATATATTTATTTATTATTTATTTGTCCTGTGGCCATTTGACACAGCAGTATAGAACATGTTGTATACAGGGCAGAAATAAAATATGTACTGCATATATAAACATGAAGTAGGATAGAATTAGGCGAGGAAAGAACAGAAAGTAGGTCATTGCCTTATCAAGAAAACCACTCTAGCATTCACCTTAGCAACTTCCAGATACCATGAAAAACTTGGGTCAGGATGGCCTGACAGGGTACAAACCCCACTCCATCCAAATGTGCATCCAGTGCAATAACCATGATATAGTTATCTTTATCAGGATGTGATTTGCAAAGAAAACCACATGCACCTAGTTTACAAGGAACTTAAATCATACAGAAGTTATAAAATCAGTAATGTAAGTAGAACATGAAACTTGGTTACACGTTTCTGAAAAATGTAGACACATGAACACATGTCAATGTTGTATCCATCATAAATTTTCTTGCAACTGATTCCCTGCTCTGAGGAAATGTATTTTGCTGCATCTGAAACAGAAAATTGGAAACCAACGGCAGAAACATTGTTGTGCAAGGGTGCACAGGTCATAGGTGGTACACCCTATAACAGATGACAAAATACTCAGCAGGAAACGAATGCCTAGTATTTCTGCAAGACAATGTATTCACTTACACTGCAGATACATTTCTTAAAAAGAATTTTTTTTTAACTATGGCCTGAAAGCTGTTTCCTTCTTCAGCCTCGTCTTGTACATTAGCAGTGCATTATAAATAAAGACACCAAGTAAGAGTTGTTTTTATTTGTTCTTCGTGGAAGGACCCACGTTTGCTGTTGGTTTACAGGTCATAAAGTTTAGCTTGTCATCGGCACACATTTATATATAGGGAAGCTACAGTAAGAGCACACAACTTTTCAAATAGGGGCTTGCAGAACTATGTGACAAAATTTAAATTTCCATTTTCTGTAATATAAACATTTCATTTAACTAACTATTAGTGTTACCTCAAAAACACTAGTCTGTAAACTATAAGGGGCTGAAAGCAACCAAAGTAAGCCATTGTAGCACCTTGTGAGGGGCATACTTTTAAAGTGATTCTCAGAGCAAAACATGCTGAACTGAGTCTCTGGGAGAGTTCTGCTAAATGATCTTTCTAGTTTGTCTGGATTAACATACATTTTTTAAAGTTTTGTGCATCAAATTCTTTCTAACTCAGTTTCATAGAGTACCAGGTGGTTTTGATTCATTTTCCCAAGTTGAATGTAATGTAATTTGTTTCGTGCATATTAATGATTGGGGCATTGAACTATGAGTGTATGGCTTGAGAACTCGATCAGTTGTTGCAGGTGTTGACTTCTGAACATTGCTCATTATTTCAATAGTGTCACCTATAACCAACATGATTTTACTTGCAGTTTCTGAGGACTCAATATCATTTATATAAATAAGGAACAGAAGGCGGGCCTAACACACTGCTCTGAGGTACCCAGTATCTACTTTCTTTGCGTTTGATACAAATCTGATTTTCTGATTAGAATGAACCAGTGTGAGTTCCGCAACCTATGATCTATTGTACAAATAAAACTGAAACCATTTGTTTCTTATCCATTTGACACCCATTGCTACCAGTTTTTCAGCTTTCCCATGACATGGTCTGTCATCATTTAAATCTGCTAGTGTTCCCCTAAATTACTCCCTGCAGATATCAGGCTTTCTATTTTTCTTCCAGAAAGGTCACATCTGATTTTCTGTTCATGGCCTTGTCAAAACATACTCTCTAATTGATAAGCTGTTGATTATATA
Source organism: Schistocerca americana (assembly GCF_021461395.2). Taxonomy (NCBI): domain Eukaryota; kingdom Metazoa; phylum Arthropoda; class Insecta; order Orthoptera; family Acrididae; genus Schistocerca; species Schistocerca americana. The sequence goes on from NC_060120.1 coordinate 615,148,010, forward strand.
AAAAAGTCTTTAGAAAATGTGACCACCTGTCAAGGCGTGAATAACCCTTTTGCAGTGTGGACCACTTTGAGAATTACTGGAAGAGTATCTATGTGGTTGTGCAAGGTACCGACAGCAATGTGGAGTCGTACCAACTCCAGTGCCGTGGCCAGCTGCTCAAGGTTTCTCGGACGAGTTTCTACGGCATGAACAGTCCTATAGGGGTAGTCCCACAGATTCATGATTGGGTTTAAATCTGGGGAGTTTGGTAGCCAGAGGAGTATCCTAAATTCATTGTGGGCTCTTCAAATCACGGACGTACGCTACAAGCTGAGAGAGATGTTGCATTGTCCTGCTGGTAGATGCCATCATGCTGAGGAAAAACACACTGTATGTAGGGGTGGACATGTTTCCCAAGATAGATATATACCTGTATTGATCCATTGTACATTTGCCTGTACATTTCTCTGCAGTCGTTGTGCACCCATCAGCTGTTGCCCATGGTTATTTCAGCACCAGTTTTGGATAGCACCACTTTGCCATGCATGGTATATTTTACCCACGTCAGCATGCAGCCAGTTTACAAATTTTGCCATTTTGAAAATGCTTCCGTCCTTGGCCCAAAAGCCTATTATTGTGCCCCATTGAATGCCAGATAAATCACGACATTTCCAAATTACTGCACTGTTTTCAGATTCTCCCCTGACAAACTTTATATACACTCCACTGCTAGTGCTGCCACCTGTGAGTGGTTATGGAATGTTGATGTCAGAACATGCATGGTGCTCACATTAAAGTGACTGGACAGTATAGCTTGCTTTTTTTGTGTTTGAGGAACTTGAAGCATGGCTAGTGTGTATCAGTAAACTATGGAAGTTCAGTGCAGAATGTTATATGCAGAATTTGTGCCAGCTTTTGAAAGTTATGTCATTGTTGCCTTTGTTGTGGTCTTCAGTCCTAAGACTGGTTTGATGCAGCTCTCCATGCTGCTCTATCTTATGTAAGCCTCTTCATCTCTGAATAAATACTAAAGTATACATTCTTCTGAATTTGCTTACTGTAGTCATGTCTACCTCTATGTCTACACTTCGCTCCGGTACTAAATTGGTGATCCCTTGACGTCTCAAGATTGTGACCAATAAATCTATCCCTTCTCCTAGTCAGGTTGTGCCACAAATTTCTTTTCTCCCCAATTCTATTCGGTAATTCCTCATTACTTTCATGATCTACCCATCTAATCTTCAGCATTCTTCTATAGCACCACATTTCGAAAGCTTATGTTCTCTTCTTGTCTAAACTGTTTATTGTCCATGTTCCACTTCCATTCATAGCTATACTCCATACAAATATTGTCAAAAAGGACAGCCGAACATGTAAATCTGTATTTGACCTCAACAAATCTCTCTTCCTCAGAAATGCTTTTCTAGCCGTTACCAGTCTCCTTTTTATACCCTCTCTACTTTGACCATCATAGTTATTTTGCTGTCCAAACAGCAGAACTCGTCTACTACTTGACGTGTCATTTCCTAATCTCATTCCTCCAACATCACCTGATTTAACTAGACTACATTCCATTATCCTCATTTCGCTTTTGTTGATGTTCATCTTATATCCTCCTTTCAAGACACTGGGCATTCCATTCAACTGTTCTTCCAAGTCCTTTGCTGTCTCTGACAGAATTACAACGTCACTGGCAAATCTCAAAATTTTTATTTCTTCTTTCTGGACTTTAATTCCTACTCCAAATTTTTCTTTGGTTTCCTTTACTGCTTGCTCAATGTACAGATTGAATAGCATCGGGAATAGGGTACAATCCTGTCTCACTCCCTACTCAAACATCACTTCCCTTTGATGTCCCTCGACCCCTTACAACTGCCATCTGGTTCCTGTAGAAGCCGTAAATAGCCTTTCACTCCATGTATTTTACACCTACTACCTTCAGAATTTGAGAGAGAGTATTCCAGTCAACTTTGTCAAAAGTTTTCTGTAAGCCTACAGATACTATAAATGTAGGTTTGCCTTCCTTAAACGATATCCTAAGAGAGGTTGTAGGGTCATTGTTGTCTTGTGTGTTCCTACATTTGTCCAGAATCCAAATTGATGTTCCCTGAGGTTGGCTCCTATCAGTTTTTCCATTCTTCTTTAAAGAATTTGAGTTAGTATTTTGCAACCAGGATTATTAAACTGAAGGTTCGGTAATATTCACACCTGCCAGCACCTGTTTTTTTTGGATTGGAATTATTGTACTCTCCTCGATGTCTCAGGGTATTTCGCCTATTTCATACATATTGCGCATCAGATGGAAGATTTTGCCATGGTTGGCTCTCCCAAGGCTATCAGTAGTTCTGATAGAATGTCCTCTACTTTTGGGGCCTCGTTTCAACTTAGGTCTTTCAGTGCTCTGTCAGATTTGTCTCGCAGTATCTTGTCTCCCATCTATCTCATCTTGATCTGTGTCCTTTTCTGTTTCTATAATATTGCCTAAAAGTTTATCTCCCGTCTATAGACCCTCTGTATACTCCTTCCACCTTCTCAGCTTTTCCTTCTTTGCTTAGGACAGGTCTTCCATCTGGGCTCTTAAAGTTCGTACATCTGCTTCTCTACAAAGGCCTATTAGTGAAATATGCTTCTAAATCCTTGCATTTGTCATCGAGCTATTCCTGCTTAGCCATTTTGCACTTCCTGTCAATCAGATTTTTTAGACATTTGTATTCCGTTTCAACTTCTTCGTTTACTGCGTTTTTATATTTTCTCCTGTCATCAGTTAAATTCAGTATCTCCTGTGTTATACAAGGATTTGTGTTTGGCCTTGCCTTTTGACCTATTTGATCTTCTATTGCCTTCAGTATTTCATCTGTCAGAGCTAACCATTCTTCTTCTACTGTATTCCTTTCCCCCTATTCTTGTCAAACACTGCCTATTGCACCCTCTGAAATTCCCATAAACATCTGGTTCCTTCAACTTATCCAGGTGCCATCTCCTTAATTTCATACCTTTTTTTGCAATTTCTTCAGTTTTAATCTACAGTAAATATATTTTGATAGGGGTTCACATCTGCCCCTGGAAACGTCTTAAAATTTAAAATTTTACCATTACATAATCAATTTGAAACCTTCCAATGTCTACAGGTCTCTTCCATGTGTACAACCTTCTTTCATGATTCATAAAATAGGTGTTAGTGATAATTAAACTGTTCTCTTTGCGAAGGTGATTTCCTTTTCATTCTTTTCACCCAGTCTATATTCATCAACTATTTTTTTCCTTCTCTTCCTTTTCCTACTGTTGAAATTCAGCCACCCATTACTATTACATTTTCATTTCCATTAAATAAATCTCTTCTTCATCAGTGGAGTTAGTTGGCATATAAACTTTACTACTGTGATGGCAACTTACCCGAATTTGTATTTTCTCATTCATTATTAAACCTAGGCCTACTCCTGAATTTTCCCTATTTCACATTGTGTTTGTAACCCTGTATCCACCTGATGGGGAGTCCTGTTTCAGCTGCCACCGAGCTTCACTAATTCCCACAAAATGTAACTGTAACCTATCCATTTCTTTCTTTAAATTTTCTAACCAAGGTGCTTGATTAAGGGATCTGACATTCCACGATCTGTCGAACGCCAGTTTTGTATCTCCTAATGATGACATCCGCCTGAGTAGTTCCCACCCGGAGATCTGAATGGGGGACTATTTTACATCTGGAATATTTTACCCAGTAGGATGCCTTCATCATATAACCATACAGTAGAGCTGCATGCCCTCGGAAAAAATTATGGCTGTAGTTTCCCCCTACTTTCAGCTGTTTGCAGTAGCAGTACAGCAGCACCATTTTGGTTATGTTACGAGGCCAGATCAGTCAATCATCCAGACAGTTGTCCCTGCAACTGCTGAAAAGGCTGCTGGCTCTCTACAGGAGCCATGTGTTTGTCTGGCCTCTCAGCAGATAGCCCGCCTTCATGATTGTACCTATGGCACGGCTATCTGTATTGCTGAGACACGCAAGCCTCCCCACCAATGGCAAGAACTCTGAATAATGAATAAAATGAAAACAGACTTTACCTTCGTTGTGTCAGAAGTTTGTGAGAAACTTTTTCTATAAGTAAAGTGGTTCGTAGTAACTAAAGAAGACTCGCACCCAGTTAGCTATGTGGCTCAAGTATATGAACTTACAACAGTGTGTATTATGACACTTTGGCAATGTGGTGATTGTCCTTCTGCCACCACTCGGCACTTACAGACACTGACACCATTCATAACAACTTTGCAGCATGCTACAAGAAATCTTACGTTGAATGTCAGAGGTTTCACATTTTTTGCATGCGAAAATATAATCATGTCTCTAACTCTATAGTTGATGGAATTTGCAGGTACCATGTCTATTGGTTTGGTATCTTGCACCTTGCATGAAACAGTTGACAATATCAACTCAGCTAGACTTGTTTTACACATCACTGAACAAAGTGAACAAATTACCCTTCTGTTTTAAGCATTTGTATCTGTACACTGATGGCATCATAGGGATAATATGGCGTGTTAAAATGCTATTAAGGGGTTGTACAGAGTTTTACATGAATGGGTGTAGAGCTATTCAGATATTTTGTCTGACTTATCTTTGAACTTTTTCAGAATAGACAATTGAGAAATGTTGTTATTGAAAGTTTTTGGCAGTGTGTGTTATACAACCAAGGCTTTTTCATTTGTTCAGTGTGTTTAATGTATTAAAAAGTCCTATAAAAATCTTTAGCACAAATCTCCAGGCATAAGATCTTTGCAGAAAATTTTCAACAGTTAGTAGGCTTTTGTGGATTTGTGTTTCCTTATGATATTTCTTCTTTATCATGTCACCACACTGCAGATTAAGAAGTTAAGATCGTATGGCATGGTCTGGTGGATTTTAAAATACTAAACTTACTTCCACCCAGAAAATGCTGGCAGAAATATATCTTGAAAACATGGGACATATTCTCAATTGTCCACAAACTTGTGGCTAGGCCTGTTCCACTTTGTTTTCTACAGAATTAAAAATGCTTGGTACAGTTTTACATGCTTTGTGACTTAAGTCACCAGTAGTAGTTGCCAAAATGACTTCACTGGTAGATCAGTATCAATTTTATGTATAAACACAGTGTTTGTGGACAGTTAGTCTTCCCACATAGATGGAATGAAGGGTAGGCAATAATGATACCCAAAGTACCATACACAGTAATATGGCTTGTGGGGTATAAGCATTACTTAAATTAAATCCATTAAGAAATTCTCTGACATCTGCAGAAAGAGATACTATACAAAGCAATTAAGCAGGTGATAATAGCGTTTGCAGCTAGATTATTTCATTAAGAATAATTTCTATTTCTGCTCTAAGACAGTAAGAATTAATGTAACTATGAGAGTTGGAATTTCACTTCAATACGCAGAAATACAAAATACACAGAAAAAGCCTTTTGAACTGTCAGGATTTCCATGTTCTGACAAAAAAGTGCTTTGCTGACAATGATTTACTCCAACTAACAAAGTAAAGTTTGCAGGTAGTGCAAGTTTCACAGAAAGTGTGTGAAACTGACCCTTTCTCCATTTTACATGTACTTTTACCACTCACAGTTGTAAAATAGTAGATGATTTTGTTTTGATTGTTCTTTGTTAAAATTTCCTCAATTTACTTAAACAAAGAAATATTGGCAACTTCTTGGAACATCAGCAGTTTTTCTTCATATAAGAATAAGAAGTCACAGTGTAAGTCACAGTTCCTTATCTTTCTGTTTTTGGTGAGCAGTTTTGATTATCATAACCATTATCTGACAAAAATTAATTTGTCCAGATGACGTGAGGAGATGATGTCTTGAGCCATTGTGTGCCGCTGAAAGATAAGCTGTCACCAGCTGAGCAGTTGGTGATGGCTACATTGTAATCTGCCACCTTCAACAAATGTTTTTAATAATATTAAAGGTGTAGGGTGTATAGAAGACAAGTATGTCCAGAGTATTAATAGAGTACCGTACTTGCTGGGAGCAAATTAAGTTAGTGTGATCGGAATTGTGATTTTCTTGGGTGTTCTTTGGGTCTGTGTGATGTCTATTAATTAGTGACAGTGAGTGCTTACTTTTTTTTTGTTGGTTCCATATTAAACACAGTTACATTCTATAAGTCATTCGAGGGTATGGCAATACATTTTTCACACTTGATAGTGTTACCACTTCGTCATATTTACAGTGCTGCTTCTGCTCTATATGACTTTTCTTTGGTTCCAAAAGTGAAGACTCAACTGTAAGAATACGCAAGTAATTTATAAATTTTAAACATTTTTTTAAGTTCATTCACATAACAATTCTTACACAGCAAATACTGTTACAAGCAGTTGAATAAGCGATTGCTGTTGTATTGAGAATTGTCCATTCCTGTTCCTACGGTGAATGAATAGCGTTGTGTGTCACATGAATGGAATCTATGTCTATTTATGGTATATACTCCACAAGGTACTTTTCAGTTATGGCAGAGCATACTTCATGCCAGTGTTAATGATTATCTGTCCTAATACATTTGTATGGACATTAATGACAAAAATGACTCTCTGTGCCCCTGTACAAGTTGTAAACTCTCTTATCTTATTATATTGTCCTTTCATGAGGTAAACTGATCAACAAAAGGGCTGCACCATCCTCATGACTTGCAATGTTTGTGTTTTCGTGGTCAGAAACCCCTTTCTCAACCCTCATGTGACAACATAGCTGCTATGGTGAGAGATAATACACAGAATTGATCTGCCTCATCATGGTCACCTCAAGTCTACACCACCAACTGATGACCATTGTCTACATATTGTAGCTCACAGATACCTCAAGTAGAATGCAACAGAACTGTGCACTGCCTTCATGGAGCCGAGTGGGAGGGCTGTGTCAATCCATTCAGTAAATAATTGCCTCCATGCAATAGATTTGCTTCTAGGTGCCCATTACGAATAACAGTTCAACCCACCTGTTCCCAGCAGTGTGGTGTGTGACTGTGGGCAAGGAAATGCCTGGAATGGAACCAGGCTCCATGGCTTTGGAATGTCTTCACCAATGAGGGCAGTATTTCTCTGATAGCTTATAATCATTGTAGAAGAGAGTGAAGGTGCCAAGGACCATTGCACATCGCGGGCATGCAGTTTCATGTGCTCAACAGGGAGATGAGTTACTTATGTTCTGGAGCAGTGCCATGTACGGATGATGGGTGCTTCTCAACATTAAGAGAATTTGAGGGCTATGTGGTATCAGGACAGGATCCTCCAATCTACTGGGAAGCCCTGTCATCAAAGGTCAGTTATTCTTCCAAAATAATGCACATGCACAGATCACCCATGTCACGAAAACTTTCCTTCAGGAGGCTGGAATGACCTGCAGTATCTGCTGACATAAATCTGGGTAACCACTCATGAGATATGTTGGAACTTCTGTGTATTGTCACAGGAACTCTCATCACCAACTGAATTATATAAGTAGGGCTGATATTGAAGAGTAAGACAGTTATGACCAGCAATGTCTTGACCATGTTGTGGTGACCATGCAAAGGAGGAGCCAAGCATGTTACAGTGCATAGGGTGGAGCAACATGATATTGAATGTTAGCTATCAACAGACTTTGTGTGATAAATGACATTATTTGTGTACCTAGACGAGTATAAGGCTGCTTGATTTTTATACTTTTATTTTTCCAGGTTAGCTTCGATCTACATTGTGTCAGTGGTGTTTTATTTTCATGCCTTCACAGTATTTTTGCTTAGCCTCATATATACAATTACAAAGATATTCTGGAAACCAGATAAAATTAATAGAACATCTCCATAAACATCTGAAAACATTTTATGTGGGCATGAAAATAAAATAAAAGATCACTGATGATGAGCGTGTAGTTAAGTAATGTCTAAGAAAAATAAAAATATAAAAACAAGCTGCCTTGTCCTTGTTTATGTAGTTAATAAACGTTATTTGTATATATAAAGTCTGCAGGATGCTGTGAATTCAAAACAGATTTTAATCCCATAGATGTCCTCTTTTGAACAGAGTGCCTTTATTTTGGCTATTTTTTGCAGTAAAGCTACTTTTTAGCATCGTGGTGATTATTAATGCAGTCTCTGCTACCCGTGACTCTTAAGCTTGCTCACATTCGCAGATATGCAGGTGCTACAAAACTTATTTTGAGCAGTTTGTGTTTTTGTGGCATCAGAGTTGTCACCCAGTCATTCTTAATGCTATTCATCATAAATGTACATGACAAGGTCCTGTAAGAGCTATGTTGTCTTTCTTCCAAATGTTTCCATTTATGTTCAGTCAGCATCTTTATTATACACTCTAAGATAAAAACATCTTGCAACCATGAAGGAATTATCCTAAACATATGCAGACAAGCAAATGATTAAATTTCAGAAAAAACTGCTGATTTATTCAAGAGGAAGAACTTCACAAATTGGGCAAGTTAATTGTGCGCTGGTCCAACTATGACCCTTAGGCAAGCAGGTATTTGGCTTACCATTGATTGATGAAGTTGTTGGACATCCTCGTGAGAGATATTGTGCAAAATTCTGCCCAATTGGAGCATTAAATTTTCAAAATCTCAAGCTGGTTGGTGAGCCCTACCCATAATGCCCCAAATGTTCTCAGTTGGGCAGAGATCCAGCGACCTTGCTGGCCAATGTAGGACTTGACAAGCACAAAGACAAGAAGTAGAAACTCAGCTTGTGCGGGAGGTCATTATTTTGCTGAAATGTAAGCCCACAGGGCTTGCCATATAGAACAACAAAACGGGTGTAGAATATTGTCAGTGTATCACTGGGCTGTACGGATGCTTGCTTTGCCGTAGGGGTGCCACAGATGACAGCCAAAAGGATTATACTATGAAATGAAATGACACTCCAGACCATCACTACTAGTTGTTGGGCCCTATGGCAGGTGACAGTAGAGTTATTATCTCACCACTGTCCTGGGCATTCCCAGACATGTCTTCAGCTTGGATTTCATTGACTGGAGTAGAATTGTCTTCAGTGAGTCTCGCTTCAAATTGGGCCTGATGACCAGGAAGAAGTGTCTGGAGATGCCTTGGATAGTGATGGAATGTCTACCTGACTGTCACCCTCTATAAAGTCCTACAATCAGGAATCGTCATCTAGGTACCATTTCTTTTCATAGTAGTCACCCGCAGCACCCTTACAGCACAGCAGTATATTGACAATATTCTACACTCCATTTTTGTTGCCTTTCATGGCAGTCCATCCTGGGCTTATGCCCACCTGCACGCGACAAGAGTTTCTACAGCTTTTCTCTGTGCTTGCCAATCCCTACCTTGGCCATCAAGGATCTCTTCCCAATTGAGAATGTGTGAAGCATTATGGGCAGGGCCCTCCAATCACCTCAGGAATTGATGATCTCACATGCCAGTTGGACAGCATTTCACATGATATCCCTCAGGAGGACATCCAACAACGCTTATCTGTCAATGCAGAGCCGAATAACTAAATGTATATGGGCCAGAGGTGTGTCAGTGCATTATTGACTGACTCAATTTGTGAAGTTAGTTCTCTTCAATAAATTACCCAATTTCTCTGAAATTATAATCATTTGTGTGTCTGTAGATGCATGCCACATCTAACAAGTTTAATGAAATTTGGATAATTCCATTGTGATGTGTCTTTGTTTTGTATCAGCTGTGCTGACCTGTTCCCAGTTGTAACAATGCGTCTCCGAAAACACTAGCATTTTGTATGTATATTCCTTCACAGATGTACACACTTTCTCAGAACCCTGTCAACAGATCTAAATCCTCCATTAACTAACCCTACTACAAATTTCAGGGGCTCATACCTTTACATATTGTTTCCTAGTATTACCTTGAAATATTTAAATGATATGTCTTGTTAGATATTCACTGCTTATCTTGTAGTTGTACGCTACAAACAAACCTGGCAGTTTGTTGCAATTGCTTAATATATATAGGACTGAATATATGTCCTGATCTCCTCCTTCCCCATCTCTCCATCCATCTCCTGCTCTCCCATCTCTTTATGTCCTCCTCCTCCCTGTCTTCCTTATTAATGCCTCCTGCTGCCTCTCTCTGTGCATCACCTCCCACCTTATGCATCACCTTCCCCACTCCTTCTGTCCATTACCTTACTCTCTCCCTCTCCCCGCCAATCACTCCCAGCCAATCACTCCCCGCCAATCACTCCCAGCCAATCACTCCCCGCCAATCACTCCCAGCCAATCACTCCCAGCCAATCACTCCCCCCCGCCAATCACTCCCCCCCGCCAATCACTCCCCCCCGCCAATCACTCCCCCCCGCCAATCACTCCCCCCCGCCAATCACTCCCCCCCCGCCAATCACTCCCCCCCCGCCAATCACTCCCCCCCCCGCCAATCACTCCCCCCCCCGCCAATCACTCCCCCCCCCGCCAATCACTCCCCCCCCGCCAATCACTCCCCCCCCGCCAATCACTCCCCCCCCGCCAATCACTCCCCCCCACCAGTCACTCCCCCCCGCCAGTCACTCCCCCCTCAACCTCTCTCCCCCCATCCACCCTCAACCTCTCTCCCCCCCATCCACCCTCAACCTCCCCCCCTCAATCTCTCTCTCCCTCCATCCTATCTCCCCCCCAACCTCTCTCTCTCCCCCCTGCCCCCTCCACCTCTCCGCATCCCCCCTGTCTCTGTCCCATTCCCCCCATCTGACACCCCCATCTCCCCCCCCCCCCCCATCACTCACCTCCTGCCCCCTCCACCTCTCTCCATCCCCGCTCTCTCTGTCCCATACCCATTTTCCCTTGCTCCCATCACTGACATTGAGCCTTGTTTGTTGTTTACAGCCAGCGAATCCGTGATAGGGATTTGAAGTTGCTTAAAATAAATGGGTAAATTGGTTGGAATAATTGGTGATCAGGATATGAGAGACCTCTCCTGCTGCTGGATCTTTGAGGATAGTAGCTTCAGTGACAGTATTTCACGTAGTTTCTATCTGCAAATGGGTAGAACTACAAATTATCGGACAACTCAGATTCCGTAGTAGTATTATAATCATAAACCCATAAGCCATAAATACAACTTTCAGGTTTTCTGGTAAAACAGACTGTGAGGTAGAAAACAAACTAGTACATAATTTTGTACACAGTTTTTGTTTAAAGTTGTGTATAAGGAGAAAGAATATATGTGGGTGAAACAATTTGTGTAATGTTTTAAACATCCTGCTATCATGGTTAGAGCTGACACTGAGAAAGAAAACATAACCACATATTTTCACAGCACTGTATAGCATTTCTTTCTCACAGTCAGTTTTGACAGAAATATTATGCGTTGTTGTTTAAAAAAGTTTATAGCTTGTGTTCGTATGAATGTTTCTAAGAATGTTGTGTAAATTTTTAAGTAAATTGGTCTAGAATTTTTCAGGGTTTTTGGTAATGATGTTAAACATAGGTTTATGTTTCTGATTCCAAAAATATATTTACATACTACATATATTTAAAACATACTTAGCCTATATGTGTCTGAAGATTTATTAGAATATTTGTAAAAATTTGAAGTAAATGGTCAAGTAATTTTCGAGATTTTTGCTGACAACATCAGATAACTTGTCTTTATGTAGTAATATGGATTGGGTTCTCTCTGTTTATGGTCATTGCCTTGCTTTTATTCACATTGAAAGAGATCTAACATTCTTAACGCCAAGTTTTACTTCTTTCCAATATTTTCAACATTAATGCTTGCCTCGGCACATCACATCAGCAAACAGTATTACACTGCCGTGATCCTATCTGGAAAATTATTTATGTTTATTGAGAATGTTAGGTGATCCTATTGCACTTTCTTATGGCATATCCAATTTTACTTTCATGTCTGTTGCATATACCTCATCTAGAACATCATGTTGGGCTCTACTAGTAACAAATTCATCAAGCCAGTTGCATATCTGAAGATACTCCATATGATGGTATCTTGGTTATTAATTGACAGTGTGGTAAAATGAAACATGGTGTATGCTTATTTCAGTATCTCCTGTTTATGAGTGTGTGTAGTGATCAAAGACTAATATGATAGTATCTTCGTGCTGCTCTTTAACACAAGAGTCGTGTGCATAGTGGTGAAGATGTATGATATCAGTACATTTAATCTTGCTCAAATTGTAGGTTGCAAATCCATGGGACACTCAATACGTAATGAAGTGGAGACAGAGCTTTTCAAGTCACCTTCTTATCGATGTATGATGATTACTAGGTGAACTGTGACCACGAAAGTGGACTGTTGTGCGGGCAACAGTGTGTTTATGACAGGGATAATCATCACCTGTCTTGGATTGTAACACTGGATTGGTAGAGCACAGTGCAGCAAATCATGTGCACCTATTGATCACTCACTCATTCACTGCAAAACTGCCATTGAGCCAGCGTAGTGCACAGAACCACCACCTGGCTATGGGTGTAAAAGCAGCTTCCACACACCTCTTCTGTTCAGCACACATCACAGGGTACAGACATTAGTATGGATTCAGGAACACTGTCAAGGGCTGGTCAGAGTACTAGTAAATGTTGTCTGGACTGATGAGATATGCCTCACCTTGGTACATACTGACAGCAGGTTACCAAATGAAGTGGAATCATTCTGCTTGCCAACAGAGTAACATTTAGGCAGGTGGGTGAAGTATTTTCAAATGGGGCCATTGATACATTGGCAGTTGTATGTTACTGGGAAATGCAATAGAAACATATTGTACCGTAAATTCCATCTACATGTTCATCTAGAAAATGTAGCTGGCCACCTGTACCTTGTCAAGTCTGTGCACCATCTGATCATTTTCGAATTTTGCCTGAATGGTTTTGAGGGACATTCCACAGACATGATCTCAATCATATTGAGCATTGGGCGAGATCTGTGCACCTTGGATCCAACTCCGACCAGTCTCTGTGAATTTTGGGCAGTGGAGAGTGGGCTTGAATAAGCATGGATTTCAAATACTTTTGATATGTTGTAAAGACCATGCCTTGACACCACTCCACAGTTGTCAGAGCAGAAGGAAATGCTACATGTTGCTAGGCAGGCGCCTTAATTCATTTAGTCTGGAATGAATTTTTTTCATGTGTGTAAATGCTACTGTTGAGCAACAGAAATGCAGAACATGATTTGTATGTTTAGGTGCTGAAAATGAAGCATTAGTTCTTCAAATTAATGTGAATAGGTAGTTGAGGTGATAAAAGGTAAGTGTGTCTCAGTGAAAGAGAGGGTCTGGGTAAAGAATACTATGAATACTGAAGATTGAAAAGTAGAAAGTTGGCACTATAAATGCCTACGAAATTGACAGATAATATTTTATCTAATGAAGGAGTTTATTGAAGAATTCTCTTGCATAGATGTTGGAAATGATCATATATTAGAAGTCGATGCAAGAAATGAAGTTTAATGTGGAGGTAAATGTTAGATGGTAGACAAACAATAATGAAGTTACTAAAACAGTTCAATAAGAAGAATATTAGAATATAAATATAGAATATGCATCTTGGCGCTGAAGAAATGGCAGTAGGATTGTCACTTGTATGGGAAGGGTAGAGGAAAAAATTAGCCTGGAAAATGGAAATGTGTAGCTTCAGGAAAGATTTAAACAGATACAATGTTGCTGGGGTGACGTACAGAAAACGTGTAAAATTATTGGGATTGGCAGATGAGATAGACCGATAAAGTTTGATATGAAAGCATTAGAAGGAAGGTCAAGAAACTGAAGATTCTTTTAAGGCCAAGTGAAGAAGCAGGGCCAGACCGAGAGCATTTTTCCACAGAAGCGAACTACCATTTGGCACCTCCACCTCCCCCCCCCCCTTTCTTTCTCTTGTGCAGTTTCTCCTGTGTCAGTTTTTGCCACTAATTGTGCACTTGGGATGTCCTCTAAACCTGGTGCCCTAAGCAGCTATTACTAATTGTGATATATCCTGTTTGGAAATCTGACACTTGTGTTACCTCTGGTGCCTGAAGTAGCGACTTCTGTGACATATTAGCCGTAAACTGGCCCCGTGAAAAAGAATGTGATAGAAGCCATTAAATGTTAACTACAAAGAGTAATGCATTACATGTGCGATGCTGGATTTGTGGCTTACCATGTAGCTTCTAATATTAGCCTGGGTGTTCATGTCCCATATTGACGTCATATGTTGAAAAAAGGGGGGAGAGGGTTTATACCTGGATTTGTTGCTTTGCCAGTCATGTGATTGTTGCATCTATAAATCTATAATACTGTTGATAGTAAAAATGTTTTCAGGCCTAATGACCACACATAAAAATGCATAATTGTGTAGCGTGTAAAACAAGTCTTATAGAATATGTAGCCAATGCTAAAGTTCCAAATGCTCATGATGTCATGTGGGCTGGCTGTGGAGTGATGTAGCAGTATTTTGACAATTTCAGCATTGATAATGGCTTCAGTTGTGGAGCTTGATATGCAGCACATTTTTGGAAGATGCAAAAAATAATGTGTTCCTCCTCCTGTCACATTGGATATGTGAGAGTTGTGTTGGATGTCTTATTTATCGATTGTTGGTGAGTGTAATGGAGAGGTGTATAATGTAGTGCTGTGTTTCCATTGTATTATGATGGTGATGGTGGTGATGATGATGATGGTGGTGGTGGTGGTGGAAGGGAAAGGGTGAAACCCAGTGCTGGCACATAGTGTATTTTTCTCGATTAGTACCAAGCAGGCTCCGATCTTGATGTCTCCATCAGACAGACAGATCACTGTCAACATGTCACAGGTGCTCATTGTGCAGAGATTTGAAATTTAATCCAGGTAGTTGGTGCACTGATTGCTGGCATCTCTCCTGTCCTTGCTGGTGAAATACTGGAAGTGAAAATTTTGTCCGCCACCAGAACTTGGATTGGCTTACCTCCTAGTTGAGCTTCACACACAAACTTGTGTTAGTGACCTCCACATGGAGGTGAGTTACACAGGTGTATGTGGTTTGCATTAATAAACAACTAACCCTTTGAGCTTCAAGATTAACAAGTTTATCTATGTTTACATTTGGAATGTAGCATTGGAAAGTTCTTCCCCTGACTTTTAATACTACTGTATTTTCTGTTTCTGAAATATAATCTACAAATTACAACAGTGTGGCTCTGTTAATGAAATTCATTCTTACGTTGTTGTTGAAGTAGAATATTTGGTGTCTTTTTGGGTCCTTTCATTTTTGGATCAAAATGCAGGTGTTCTGCAACTAGTATTTGTGCACTTGGTCCAAGCTCCCATTATACCCATGTGTACAAACTTATGCTAATCCTGTAACAAAATTTAAAGCCAGAACTGTCTGGATTGAAACATAGATGGCATGCAACTTTCATCTCTGTCTCAAATGCTTGCACTGAAAAGCTAGAGTCTGCAAGTACATAAAGAACCTGAAGTGGGTTGCAAGGCGTCATAGCCAAACCTTTGTGGCATATCTCCCCACTTCTATGAAAGGGCAAAGAACCATGTGTAACTCTTCCAAAAAAGAAAGAAAAGAAAAAAAAACTTACTAAATATTTTCTGTATTTTTAGGGTATGTTTTTCAATTTTTCCTTTTAATATGCTGAAGAAGACTTTGGAAGTTCAAATTATGTAATATAACTTAGCCTAGAGATTTGAGTTGCATATAGGCACAAAAAAAAAAAGACTGTCAGAAAGTGAGCCTTCGGCCGACAAGGCCTTTGTCAGAAATAGAGAAAAACACACACACACACACACACACACACACACACACACACACACACACACACACACCTACCTCATGTGCAAGTGCAACTCATAGTATTACATTCCATCATTGTTTGATTTAGCATAGAGATTTAGTGGAAAAACGTGTGCAGAATTAGAGTGGCCATTTCTCGCAGGGTATTTAAATTAACGTTCAAGACTCGTGAATGAACTGGCCACATTGTCATGAGCCCAGAGATATCATAAATGGGAAAATTTGTTTAAAATTGTTACAGAAAGTGAAATCAATAAATTTGAGGGAATAAATTGGATTTTATCGGTTGTATTGATTTTGAATTAAAGAGGTGCTTTTACGAAGTTATTTAAGAGTGTTTCACTTTGCCTGTTGCATCACACTGATTGTTTTACATGTGTTCATTTGTGCTAGAGTGTAGTGGTGCGAGATTATTTCTATTCCCAAGCTTCCCTATTTTAAAGGCTTGCCAAAACAAAGCAGAGCTAGGTGTACATCAAAAGGTATACCATTGATACCTATTGAAAGTGGGAATTCCATCACTTCGGGGGTACAGACAAAAGGGAAAGAAGAAAAAATTTATCGAGGAAGTGAGAATAATGCATACTTCGGAGCTACAGTGCTAGGAAAGCCAAAGGTTAGGATGGTGCTTAATAGCTCATCCTGTCTTGTAGCATCTCCCTTGATCCAGAGACATGAATGATTTTTTTATTCAATTCCTGATAACGTCATTTTCCCCTTATTTTGGGAAAACAAACATTCCATTTCAGGAATGTAGTGAATGTGGCATCTTTTTTGTCGTATATTTATTGGCATCAATAAGTGCATAGAAAACTTCATGTAACTGAATTGCTACCACTGATGTCTGTGTAGATCAGCTTTGACATTTCAAATCTGACACATGGGACACTATAGTGAAAAAAAGTTCTGCATTCCAACTCAGGTGCTCCTGGTTTAACTGTGGGGAAACATGTGTCTGCAGTTGCCTCTCTTGCATCATAAACGTCATGAAAATATAATTCTAAGATGTATTTTTCTGATTTCCTTATTTTGTGAGAGATTTCAGTGTCACTATTAAATATTTTATTATTTATTTTTTATTCACTATTCAATACTTGGTTTTTAAGGCTAAATGGAAGTATGAATTTAACATTTCTCACAACATTTTTATAATTATCTTATCAAAAACTTTATTCTCTATGATTAAACCAGCAGGCTGACGTTATTTGAGGAAAGAATGATTTCAGTGAAGTTATCTACACGTTCATTTCCAGATATGACAGCTTCTTCGTGAGTTGCATGATACATATCTATAATGATTTTTTCTATTTGCAGTGAAGTATTTGAGAACCCTGAGCTTAGTAACACTTTAGCAACAGCTTTCATATGTAGAGTTAGGGTAGGAATCATCCCATGAGAGGCTGTGTGTTGTCTGGTTAGAAAACTTGTCATTTTCTTTAGATATAGGTGAAGTAGTGTTAGATGAACGTACTGTTGGAAATAACATTATTGATAGATTCTTTAATTTCAGAGGTCCTGTCAGTCTCAAATAGTGGTGCTGCATGGACAAATCTAATGCATGGATTCATTTAGTAATATACTAGTCCTAAATTTGTCATTATAGGTAATTGTTTGATGTATTTAAAGTACAGAAATACTAAGTTTATTGAAACTGAAAGAATAATATTTTCAGTGGAGAGTATCTGCTGGGTTCTGTGTGTACAAGTATGTCTGAAGGCAAAAGATTTAACTATGTAATTAACACTTCTGCTTATATATTTGTAAATTACTCATGGCATTCAGTACTTTAAGTTGTAAAAAAGCAAAATGCTGTATGGTTATACTGAATTCTATAGAGATTTTCAGGTTTCTTCTGTTAATTCATGCCATGTAGAAGAATTATTGAATGTTGTTTTTGCGTAATGTAAAACATCATGGTTTTGGTACTTTTTCACATAATGCTGCTGTGTTAGAATTAGTGCAGTAACAAAATGGAGAATGGAGTTCAGAATTATGTGAATGATTTTACCAAGAAATTTTTCTCTGAGGCAAGGCAGTTGTTATACTTACTGTTGAAGAAGTCAGAAATATCTTTATTTTTCATGTTATGGAAACCATTATTTATTTGTTACGTGAGGTAGCATTGCCAAGATATCTTTTTTCCCCCACAAGTTATACAGAAAATAACCTTATTAGAATGCAATGAAATATCTATCCATTTTTACCTCAATTGTTTTATTGTCTTATGGTATTGCTTGCCTCCCAGTGCAGTTCTTTTCATTATGCTTGAATCATTTAGACGCATTCTCCATCCTAATTTCATGACAGGAACTTACTTTTTAACTGTTCACATTGAGGAAGAAGAAATAGAGATCTACATTGTAGGGAAATAATGACTGATGCACTGGCAAGAGTTTTCAACTTTGTAATTTACCTGTTGTTTATCTGAAACATACATAGAGTTGAAAGTTTGACTCTTTGTCATAATCACACGTTATATGTGTTACATGTGTACATACTAATATGTATGGGAAATTAATTTACTTTCTTATTAACAGAGCCTGAAAGAATACTGCTCAAACAAAATACCAAACACCTTTGTTAAATCAATGATGATAGAACATTTGTCTACTTCATTTTAATCTGAGAAGATATTAGTTTTCTTAAACATCCCAAATTTTGGGTCACTAAGCAGTAGATATAAATTTTCCTACACAGATCACAGATTAGGATCCCGTGTTACATTCTTATGCAGTTTACTTTCTTTTCAAGCCTATGTAACCAAACATCTAAGAAAAGAAAACAGAAAAGAGGATTGTTTTTTTAAATATTAAGATTTCACTGCACACTGCTGTTGATATTCATCCAGAGAACATGTGATTATAATTTAAGCTCTGTTTAAATTAATAATATTCCATCTGCAGTTCTCTCTGTCCTTCTGTTTGTCTAAAACTATGCACGCACACAATAATTGTCAAATAATTATAGAGATGCCAATCACACCTGCAAATACTGATTCACCTTTATAACTTCCCTTGTGGAATATAGACTTTGAAGCACTGCAAAGATAATTATTTGTAAGGAAGTTCTTTTAATTAGTCTGTCCAGTGGATGTGCCATAGAATACATGTGTGTTTATGGCAGAAAATAATTGTTGCTACTGGATATCACAGGAATACAATTGTATGAACCACAAGCTGTACAGGAATAATTTTTCCATGTTGTAAAATAAAATTTGAAAGGTTTTTGCAGGTTCTCAGTTGCTGGCCATAGCAGAACTGAGCATTTATGCACGAGAGATAGATTTTAAAATGCTTCGTGGTTGGTTGTTTATCAGTTGTCATAGAAGTACATGGCAGTATGATCATCTGTAGATGATATTTGTTGTCTATACTTTGTAAATGTAGGCTAATTTGTACTGCTAGATAAATTCTTAAAGCAGTTCAGTGCATCTCTTGGAATTTCTTTTGAAGGAATGAATGTAGTATTTCATATGATTTTGTATAAAAAAAGGAGTGTATTTGGAGAAGATTACCAATTAGGCTGTGCTTAATAATTTTATGCTTGTTATATTTAACATATCAAATGAGCTGATAGCAATAATTCCATAATATTAATTGTATCATTCAGTAATTAAAGAGAGCTGCATAAAAAAAGTCCGTCTGTACAAAAACGTGTAATTTTTTCCCACCATAAGCTGTGCAATTCTGTTTGTATATTTTTTTTTCTTTACTTGGTTCTTGAATATCATGCTGTCATCAGTGTCCATTAGAAAATCCAAACATGGTGAGCATTTGTTAGTAGCTGATTATATAGTTTTTCTAATTGAACTTCAACATGTAACATTTTCTTTTTAGATGCACAGAAATTTGTGAATTATTTTGCTAGCTTAAATGTGACATTATAATTTGTCCTAGAATGGAAAGAATATAACGATGAGGTGTAATAACTTGTCAATCATAAAAAAAGGAGGAGGAAAACATTATTCTAGGAAAATTGTAACTACTCCTTTGTGCTCCGTCATATAATGGAGAAGCACGTTTCCACAGTCCAGAGGAAGGATACAGTTCATGGTTAAAAAAAAGTCCCATCTAACAAGCCACAAAGAGTCATTTCTTGAAAATTCTCACACTAATTGGCCACAATGAATTCTTTGTTATGTAAGCACATATTTTGTAATCAAGATACTATACTGCAATATGTAATGGAATACATGCATAAATCAGAATAAATCAGAAGATATACAACACAAATGTTGCAGTATTTGCAAAAGTGTGGGTTTAGTGCAGTTAAAATATTATTGCAAGGAAACACATCTGATTAGCAGAGAACATAAAAATTAAATGTTAGCCGACCTCAGTAGCTAATGTGCATACAGTGTGAAGACTGATAAAATAAATTCATGTGTACATTAAGAAATAAGATTCTCTCTCTGCATTTGATAAAATTAGACTATTTTACAAGCGTATCTTGCACTAGTGGGTTTCTAGCTGTACTGATGTGACAAAAATTACATTAAATGTTGGGAGCCAGTTGAATAAATGATGCCAGTTATTTTATGTAATTGTTTTGTTTTCGTTACACCATGGTGACTGGTCATGGTAAGAGAATACAGACTTAAATGTCTGGTAAAGACAATCTTAGCATTTGATTTAGGAGCAGTGGCCTAGGTTACTCTTTATTTTCCAACATCTCATGTGAATTTGAAGTGCAGATCTCAAGGATTTATTGTAACTGCTTAACATCCTTATTTGTAGTAATGTGTTACTCTAATCCCAAGTGCTGGGCACGTCCTGATTTTTTTATTTTATTATTATTTTTATTCAGATGGTTCCCATTGATGTTTTACTGGTATCTGTATTCCCAGTATTAAGGCTAACATCTCATAAAGCTTTACTCCATCCTCATTCTTCTTATTGGTATCTCTCCAAATGTGACATGACAGTTGTGAGCATCGTTCACGACTTTGGAGTCTAAAGTTGGTGTTATATATGTTTTGCTCTAGCTGATTTACTGATACATTGTTAACAGTACTGTTATTGAGATCTTTTCTTTTTATTGTTCATATCGATATAATGTCACAGGCATAATCCATACAGCAATGTTTTATAAGATGCTTAACTCATTTTGGAAGACCATGGTAGACGTCAGTCTGTCATTTTTCTTAAAAATGTAACGTGATTGGACAGATAAAAAAATATACTCACCAAGAGGTGTCAGCAGAACAACCACATAAAGGTATTAAAGTTTGCAAGCTTTCGGATTCGGTGGCTCCTTCTTCTGGCAGAAGGGTGGAAGTGGGAGGAAGGGGGTGAAGGAAAAGGAAATGAGGTTCGGGAAAAGTGGCAGAGTTCAGAAAAGTCACCCAAAACTCTGGGTCAGGGGAGACTCAAGGGACTCATCCTGTCCAGTAAGTCTCTCCTGATGCGAGATTCTGAGCGACCTTTGCAAATTCTACGCCTTTTTGTAAACCTCGCCAGTCCTTTCCCGTCACTCCTCCTCCTTCCCCTTCAACCCTTGTGCCAGGAGGAGGAGGAGGAGCCACTGTCTCCAAAAGCTTGCAAACTTTAATACCTTTACAAGTGTGTTCTCCTGCTGCTGCTTGGTGCGTAGATTTTTTTATCTGTCCAGTTACACTATATTTTCAAAATTTTATTAACTTCATTCCTGTATCATTTTCCTTAGTTTCAGTATTTTTTTTAATTGTATTTTAAACGCATTGTCCAAACAGTTCTTCTTTTTCACGAAAAAGAAAAGGCAGAGCTGTCTTTACATTCTTCACTTTCCTGTAAAAGCGATAATGTCTAACAATTTGTAGTTTAGTGGATGTCTAATAAGTTATTAGATTAACACCTTCTATATTTAATTGTTTGTCCTAGTAAATTGACAAATTTGTACTTGCAACTTGAAGCAATAGTTTTGTATAGTGAGGAACTCTCTAATGCAAGAAATTATATCATATTTCTCAAAACAATTTTACAATAACAGCTGTAATACAATAGTACTGATCATTGCTGTCTCTTAGTGAAACTAATTTGTAGGATCTGGTGGCTAACTCCACAAAAGGTATTACCCTAATGAGCATAATTGTTTTCTGCCTGTGTAGTTCCATTCCACAAGTTTATTACACCAACAGAAATTCTAGGACTTAAAAAATAAACAAAAATTGGTAAAGATAACTGCTCACTTTTGTCTGATTTTATGTCTAAAGCTTCAAACGCATAACAGTCATTAAAACATGCCGACCCCTCCCAAATCTCTCTCTCTCTCTCTCTCTCTCTCTCTCTCTCTCTCTCTCTCTCTCTCTGTGCTGTTGTGTCTTTCCATACATATCAGTTTTATTTATTTTTATACAGTTTCAAAGCTTCAAGGAACTAAGCATATCTTAATTCTTCCACAATTTACATCTGACTCCAGCCCTTGTAATACCGCATCATCTGAAACAAACTAGTTGAACCTAATTAAGTTATGAAGCTTCACTGAAGCTTCATTTCATATGCTCCTAGAGAACGTTTTGCTCTCCAAAGCTAACAGCAATAGCCACTAGTCTCATTTTCTCATCAATTTGACCATTTATCTCATGGCAGATGGTTGTGATGTTGCTTGCTGCTCTTAATTGTAATGTCAGTTCTCTTTCAGTGGAGGGCAGAATGGCAGTGTTCACAGTTGAAAATGTGTTATTTGCATCAGCATACACTGGCCAATAAATAAGAGCTAGTCCAGGAGTTATTTAAAACTCAATGTATCTTTATGGAATTTGAACCTATTATTGATGTACTTCATGTTGAATTACTGAAAACTAGAGTATATTTTGCTTAATGGGAACGGTTCTTATCTTGATATTCTATATGTGTAAAGGTGTATCCAGATAGTATCTCCTTACTTAGTGTAACATATAATAGTCAAAGGCCATTTACGTAACAAAACTTTCACAGCAAAACGAGATGAACATGTGCAATTTAAAAACTATACATCCACATTGCTGAAGAGCTAGTACATTGTACGCATATTAGTCACTATGTCAATGACTTTTTCAGGGGTGGATGTAAGTAAAGGTTGAATTCGAGATACGTATGACAACCTCAATTTTCTATGTAAAAAACATACTTTTTGTCACATGGAGTTGGAAGCATTGGGTAACATAGTTTCCCTTATAAAGGTGTTGCTTTGTGAGAAGGGATGAATCCTTATAAGTTGACACATAGTGAATTCTGACTGTTTCGGCAGAGATGTGTGTGTGTTCATTTTATATATGCTAAAAAAATTTCAGCTTCTTATCTTGCAGTTGCTCTCTGATGTTTACTTCAGTGGGTAGATATTAGTCAGACCTGCTGTTACACTGCATTCATATGTGTACATAGTGGATTTTCATTGGTACAGTTTTGTTGGTTTATGTAACATAACTGTAGTGATTTAAAAATGATATTCATATTACTCTGTAAGACAGTGCGAAATCGATCTCACCTATGCCTTGGCATTTTCTGTCACTTGTTTAAATGATCAGCTGTGAACTATTGCACCTCACCTGGTTCTCTTAAACATATACAGAGGACTCATTTCCGGAAAATGTACATTGCTACCTCACACATTTTATGTATGAGTTACCTATTACTGAATCTCATGATTGTGAACGTAATAGTGGGAAAATTGTTTTTGCAAGGTTATAAGAAAAACATAGAGGAAATTTTTATTTGATTTTTTTATTAGACTATAAAATTGCTGTTGGAAGCAAAAGTTGTACTTCTTATAATATACAAAATGATATCAGGTATTCTCAAAACTTTGTGTATTGTTCATAAATTGCCCATGTAAACATTAATGTATGTTTGCACCACTTTTAACAAATTTCAAAGATGGTACTTGTTAATTCAAGTTGCATTATTTTTTATTCATTAAGTTGAGTGATGTGGAGCTAACTGCACTTAGTTTACATTGTTTTCAGTTGAATGTTTATGTGATTCATTAATGTTGGCCTTGAACCTTTAAGCATTGTTCCAGAGTATTCTTAACAGAGAGTAGATATAGTTGTGTTGCTGATGCCAACTGCACATATTTTGTGTATAAGTAGGATAACTAGCAGTTCTATTACAGTAGCCATTCTGTTGCCTCTTTTAGAGTAAATCTTAACAAGTTGTGATTTTTCGAATGATTAGTTAGAACAAAAACCAGTGTCATGCTATCTCAGTTTGGTATTAAAATCTACCATGTGATTGTACACCATTAGAACATTGAACACTCTTTATGTGAATTATTCAGCAGCCACTTGTTACAGTTGTTATCTGTGCCACTAAAAGTGAAAGACTTTGAATTTGTAACCATTACTTTGTACACTATTGATATAAAAAAGATAATATGGAATTTTTATTGTAATTCCAAGTGACTGCTGTGAAATGGACTGATTTTGTTTTGGAAAGTGAAAGCTTCTTTGTCTAGAGAGGTCACACACTATTCCTGTTGCAACAGAAAGAGAGGAAAAATTGGTTAGTGTTCTCAAACAGGGAATAAACTATAAATTAGTATTGTTGTTGGTGCATTAGAAAGCACATTATATGAATTATCACCTCATTGTTATTTTTGACAGAGTTCTGTAAAAGTGGTGTGGTAGTGCCTTTAATTTCATTATCCTCTCCTGGATTTCAGACTAGTGTTTTATGAAGTATGTGTGTCTCATATTTACATGTAAGGAATTGTTAAGACATGAGTGTGCCCTTGAATGTCTTAAAATCTACTTACTATTCCAGCATCAGAAAATTATGCCAAAGTTTTCTGAGTCTCACACTATAGGGACTATTTGATCTATAAATTTTTTTTTCAATAATTGTAGTGGTACAATTAGCATTGAATGCTTCCTATTTTATACAGAAATGTTGAGTGTAAGATAGTGGAATGCCACAATATAGCTAAAAGCCTACACTGTGGATTACATTCACCTCTCTCACAGACAGGAATCAGATTTTCCAAAATTAAGAACATAATTACATTTCATGTAGAATGTGTTGTCCAGGCAAGATTTATGATCTGAAGACAAAGTTGGCAGCCAGGAAAATCCAGAGGAAATAGGAAATATAAACACTTAACCTCCTAGTTCCTATTCAAATACTTTGTATAAAACATTTATCAGGCTATATACATCACAAAATGTTAGAGAGTTTTCGATTTATGTTAAGTAAAATACCTTTATGCCTAAAATTCTTTTATATTTTTCTTCGTTAATTGACTTTGGATATAGGATAACACCATTTAGAACATACCTTCAATGAAATGTTTTCCTTTGCCAGTTCTCAATAGTTACACGTCTTAATTTTTAAAACTCACCTTGTACTTATATCTTTGTTCACAAGAATTTGACGTCTCTTTTCACCAGGAACACATTATGATTAAATCCCAGTAAGATATTATCTCTGTTAGCCAGTGATACAGTGTACTTCTTTAAAAAAAAATACTTCAAAAGTATTGGAGTTTTAGAACATCAGTTCACTGCATGCACACATTGAGCTATTAGGGCAAGAAAATACATAAAATGCAGTATTCAGTCAGAAGTGATACATTGTGCATATCCTACATTACATTTATTTTGTAGCACTATATTTAAATAAACTACAGATGAAAGAAATTTAATGAAGACATTATGCCTAGGTAGTAAAGAAAGTAGATCACTGCTTATCTTAAGCTTAGAGGGAAACATTCAAAAGGGTAAAACACAGCATTTAGTCTTCTCTATTTAAACAAAAGGGAAAAAGATGTCAGAAATTTACTTGCTGCCACCAAAAATTTTAATTGGAGTTGGTTTGCTGATTTTTAGTATGCACATTAATCAAATTTTCAGGTACCTCATAATGAATTCTGATAAAACAGAATGAAAATTGAATCCTAATTTTTGCAAATATTGTCATTTAAAATGTGCTGGAAATAAGGGTAGATCAAATCCCACTTTTGCATACATTGCAGTTTTCAATCTCATGGGAGTAAGTTTAAATCAGAGCCCACTTTTGTATACAATTGCCATTTTGAATGTTATGGAAGTAAGGTTGTCTTGCAGTGTCCCAGCAAACTTGATTATTTTTATTTGTTTAATTAAGTGTTTCTTATTGGCCATACCAAACCAAATAGAGGTATAATAATTGTGATAACTGTGAACTGTAAGACAGTGTTCGCCAACATTCTTTATGCTGTCACAACTTACGAAGTTCTTACAGGCTGTGAACATAACAATACAAGTTTTTATGTGGAAAGATAGTCTGTGAAAAATTTGATTCATTAAATATTTTTGTAGTTCTCGTTTTGTGCTTTGCTATGGAAAAAGATGTGTTCACAGGGCATATGCAGTTAATCTGAAGGAAGGATTGAATTCTTCGAATTATGCTAAGACTGATATTGCCTGAAAGAACTGAATCTGTACCTGCTGTAGTAAAGATGAATGTTTACGTTTTTATTTATAAAAGTGGCATGACCTAAAATATGGAATGAGAAACTTGTTTTCACATGTGTGTTTAATTATTTGATATTTCTGGGATTAATGCACATTAATTAGAGTGGTAGAAACTTCTGGATTCATAAATTTATTAAATAAGAGAAAATATCACCTGTAAGTGTATAACATAGAGTTATAGTTTTTATGTTTACTATGACACGTTATTTCTTACGCATTGGCTTTCCATATCATTCAGATACATTTAGAAAGTTTTTCCTGCGTACTGGTTTGCCACTGAATGTGCAATAGTTTCTGAACGTGACGTCACAGGTGCTACTGTGTGGAAATCTTTTTCCCCTCTTCCCTTTTGAGACACAAATTACATTTATTTCAGTGAAGTACAGCAACATAGTTGGTGATAACTTCTCTTACACTCAATATTGTAAATTAAATTTTTTAAAGTAATTATTGTGATTCCCACCAGCTACTAAAATACTAAATAATGAATTTCATAGCAGCTTTGTATCTGATGTATACTAGTACACACAGACACCTAAGGAAGTGCTTTAAGACAAAGTAAGGTAATCACTACAATGTTATAACTGTACCTCATTTTGAAAGAAAAAAAAAAAAAAAAAAAAAAAAAGGGCGATTTCTCCTATGTTATTTATTTTTGTATTAGGATTCTCATATAGCTATGGTAACATTGTGATAAGCAGTTTAGTAATACTGTGCCTTTAACTCTGGAATTAGGTATTTTTAATTTGTGGCACTGATAGTATGTTTGTAGTACATCCATATCAAAGTTAAAAAGTATTGTTGTCAACACTGTTTAATGTGTGTAGTAATGGCAGTGTGGTTTCATCTGTACTCAGTAATATGTGGTTTTCTGATATTACTTAGCTTTTAAACGTCAATACATCTGTATGATATAGCTCGTGATCAGTATTCTTAAATGGCTGGTTGTTGTTGCTTAATCTTATATGTAATGCATTACTGGTTGCTTCTGTGTGTCATCTTTACTTTTAGTTATTCTGACAGTGTATCAGAACATAAACTGCTCAGTAAATATTTTGTTATAGTTGATTTCTTAGTTTGACTTCTGATAATACAGAATGTATTTATGTGGACATCCTAGAGTTTTTGTATACATTGCTGAAGGTGCAACATGAAAGTCATATACCACATTGTTCCTAATTAAACTATTCTAGTGTATTCTGCAAAGAATACTTCATAATGTCAGGTGTTACAAGATACAGCATAATTAAGATTGTAGATCACATGGCGGAAATTCAGGAAAGGAAATACAGAATTTATAGGCATCACTAATGGATGCTATGAAATTCATTGGGAACACAGTCTTTTATTTAGTCTTACATACCCTAAAATCCAGCATATACCGTCTTTAATTAATAGGCGATTGTACAAAAAATAAAAAGTAGCAAAATAATCAATTTCAGAAAACACAAAAAGAGAGGTGTGTTCTAGTCAAACTTTGGCTTGTTGAAAACAACTGCAGCAATTTTGTACACAATTGGTTTAATTTCTGGTGCCTGTGAAGCATTAATAACAGATTTCTTGATGTTTAATGATTAACCTAATTATTTATTTTGTTAGCAACTAATTCTTAACATACAAAATTTGGTGCCTAACCTAAATATCTTTTGTGGGGAGCTGAATATAATACAAATTTGTATGGCTCGGAAAATATTTTTGTGAGGAGTCAATATGTAAATATTCTGCTAAAGTTCTTCCATTTATACAGTTAGCTTAATGATAATAATTTGTTTGTATATTTGAACAGCATTGTGTAGTGAATATTGTCCTCCCTTTTGTAAGTTGTACCTTTGTCAGGAATTCTGTAGTGTGCTTTTGAATGTTAATGTTGACGTTATGTACATAGTGATTCGATTTTGCTTTCTTTTCTAGGGATGACATGGAAATGATGCTGAATAAAATTGTGCCTGAGGTAAGTCAGAATGAGTGTACAGCACTGTAAAATATCTTATCATTTGGGTTACTGTCATGTTTCACACAAGAACATTGGGTTTTGGTTTATATGTTTTATTTAGTTATTCATTTTTGTAATATGATATTTAATATAATAATGATTTTTTAGCTACATTAGAATATAATTTTCCATTTGTTTTTAATACTTTAATGAAAACTTATCTTATTAGCAAATAACATATTTGTCAATAGAAAAAATGTAGCAGATAAAGTGCTTTATTCATACCCATTGGTGGTATGGTACACTTACTGAAAGCTGTGGGTTTGATTGCAGACAGCTGGCCACCATGAAAGACAAATGTGAAACTCAAATTAAGCTCACTCATGCCTACTTTGTGGTAATTAGCTTGTCTGATCACAACTCACAGTTAATCAAATTATGTAAAGTTGTGTATACAATTTACAAAAAAACACAAAGAAAAGAGTGAGACTGATTAACAATAGAACAAAAGCAAACTTAAGAGAGAGATTTAAAAATCCTTGACAAGAATGATTTTAAAATGTTTTTAAATAAGGTTCTTTTAAATACAGTTTAAAACAAAAATATTAAATGCCACACTAGGTAGTCATCAAGGATACTCGGATCACTACAGATTCAAGAGGTCTCAAATGAAAAAGTGACATCTACAAATTGTCAGAAGGAGTAATGAACTGGAAGTAGGTTCACAGTACTATTACAGAAAATGCAGGTTTATGAAAGAATTTTCCGTTGTAGAGATATTTAAAAAAAATTACTGTTTAAAACATGCTGAGGAAATTGGTTAAAATTGTTTGGGAGATACAGCAGTGGAGTACAATGAAAAAGCCATACAGAGGAATCAAAATTTTTCACAAGCCTTCTAAAAATGAGACGCCCTATCATTAACATGAAAAAAGTTTATTTGGTGATTCACGGTATTTCCAATAAGATATGTAAAAGATGTGATCCTATTATATGTAACTTTTGCAACCACATGTATAATTACACCATTAATCTGTGCTGATTTCCCAGACAGATCAAAATATACCATTAGTAGGCCTCACTGAGAAGGGTGCTCCGACAGGTGTGGGTGACTACTGGACATTCACCTAACTTCATTTCCCAGATTATTTTGAGGCAGTAATGTACTAACATACTATCAACAAATTACATTAGTCAGTTCTAGACCTATTTTGAATTCTAAAATGTTTGCTTTACCAATACTGCTATTCATACACTAATTGTGCACAATATAAACATTTTACTTTAAATGGTGTGGAGTACTGAAAGTTGGTATCTTCTTTGACGTATCCAAAGTATATCAGCCATAGCATTGTATTAGAAAATCTACATTTTTGTTGCATTTGTGGTTTGGCATGTGCCTAGGTTTGCTCCTGTGTATGAAACAGAATCTAGAAAGTTACAGTAAGGGATACAAGTAATTTGTAAAGACATTAGACAGCAGCTGCCAGGAGTAGGAATTACAATGGATGTTATGCAGGATCTCCTTATACAGTTACATTTGTCTGGTTGAGTAGAAGGTAAACAACAAAGAAAATTTTTCTCATGTGCCCTTTCAAAATGAAACACACCGTTAACCTACAAAGTAAAAGTTTCTTTGGTGATTTGCAATATTTGCAGTAAGATGTGAAGTTACGTGACTCTGGTATATGTAACTTTTGCAACTACATTGTATGTTTGTGAAAATTATTAGACTGTTTTACAGAAATTGGTGTATGTTAAACTTGGGGTGGGGGGGATGATGTAATCACCAAATTCTATATTTGAAAACAAAAATCAGGTAATTTAGTGTTTCTACAAGAAATAGGAAACAGAGCAGAGAGTAGCTAGTATTTCAGCATGCATACTGATTACAAACAAAAATACCACATAGAGATTTGCTCAAATGTTTAAAATCATTTGAATAAATCCAAAGAGTTGGAATTCATGTATAATGTTTGGCGGAATTTTCTGAGAAGGCAAAAAATATTTGTTTTCAAAAGATAAAAAATGAATTCTCTCTCTCTCTCTCTCTCTCTCTCTCTCTCTCTCTCAGCAACTGCACTGATATTGTGCATGTATTAATAGCCAACACTTCATCGGTACAATGTGACCAGATATGATTGTCATAGTCGTGTAAGACACAAAACTATTCAGTTTGCTAGGGGAACTGGATTGCTTTCTCCCTCCCCCCACCTCCCTCGCTCTCCCCCCACCTCCCTCGCTCTCCCCCCACCTCCCTCGCTCTCCCCCCCACCTCCCTCGCTCTCCCCCCACCTCCCTCGCTCTCCCCCCCACCTCCCTCGCTCTCCCCCCACCTCCCTCGCTCTCCCCCCACCTCCCTCGCTCTCCCCCCACCTCCCTCGCTCTCCCCCCACCTCCCTCGCTCTCCCCCCACCTCCCTCGCTCTCCCCCCCACCTCCCTCGCTCTCCCCTCCCACCTCCCTCGCTCTCCCCTCCCACCTCCCTCGCTCTCCCCTCCCACCTCCCTCGCTCTCCCCCCACCTCCCTCGCTCTCCCCCCACCTCCCTCGCTCTCCCCCCCACCTCCCTCGCTCTCCCCCCCACCTCCCTCGCTCTCCCCCCCACCTCCCTCGCTCTCCCCCCCCACCTCCCTCGCTCTCCCCCCCACCTCCCTCGCTCTCCCCCCCACCTCCCTCGCTCTCCCCCCCCACCTCCCTCGCTCTCCCCCCCACCTCCCTCGCTCTCCCCCCCACCTCCCTCGCTCTCCCCCCCCACCTCCCTCGCTCTCCCCCCCACCTCCCTCGCTCTCCCCCCCACCTCCCTCGCTCTCCCCCCCACCTCCCTCGCTCTCCCCCCCCACCACCTCCCTCGCTCTCCCCCCCCCCCACCTCCCTCGCTCTCCCCCCCCCCCCCACCTCACTCGCTCTCCCCCCCCCCCCACCTCCCTCGCTCTCCCCCCCCACCTCCCTCGCTCTCCCCTCCCACCTCCCTCGCTCACCCCTCCCACCTCCCTCACTCTCCCCTCCCACCTCCCTCGCTCTCCCCTCCCACCTCCCTCGCTCTCCCCTCCCACCTCCCTCGCTCTCCCCTCCCACCTCCCTCGCTCTCCCCCCCCCACCTCCCTCGCTCTCCCCTCCCACCTCCCTCGCTCTCCCCCCCCCACCTCCCTCGCTCTCTCCCCCCCACCTCCCTCGCTCTCTCCCCCCACCTCCCTCGCTCTCTCCCCCCACCTCCCTCGCTCTCTCCCCCCACCTCCCTCGCTCTCTCCCCCCACCTCCCTCGCTCTCTCCCCCACCTCCCTCGCTCTCTCCCCCACCTCCCTCGCTCTCTCCCCCACCTCCCTCGCTCCCCCCCCCCCCCCACCTGTCCCGCTCCCTCCCCCCACCTCCCCGCTCCCTCCCCCCCACCTGCCCCGCTCCCTCCCCCCACCTCCCTCGCTCTCTCCCCCCACCTCCCTCGCTCTCTCCCCCACCTCCCTCGCTCTCCCCCCCCCCCCCCACCTCCCTCGCTCCCCCCCCCCCCACCTGCCCCGCTCCCTCCCCCCACCTCCCCGCTCCCTCCCCCCCACCTGCCCCGCTCCCTCCCCCCACCTCCCCGCTCCCTCCCCCCACCTGCCCCGCTCCCTCCCCCCACCTCCCCCGCTCGCTCCCCCCACCTACCTCGCCCTCTTGCTCCACCTCGACCTGTCCAGCCATCCTGATTTAAGTTTTCCATGATTTCCCTAAATCGCTTCAGGCAAATGCCGGGATGGTTCCTGTGAAAGGGCATGGCTGACTTCTCCATGCTTTCCTAATCCAATGAGGCCGATTACCTCGCTGTTTGGTGTCCGTCTCCAAATCAGACTGCACCTACCCCTCCCCAAATCCTCTACCCCCTGAATCCTCCACCCCCCGAATCCTCTACCCCCCCAATCCTCTAACCCCCCCAACCCTCTAACCCCCCCAACCCTCTAACCCTTCCCCCAATCTTCTGCCCCCTAATCCTCTACCCCCCTTCTCCTCTGCCCCCTAATCCTCTGCCCCCTAATCCTCTACCCCCTAATCCTCTGCCCCCTAATCCTCTACCCCCTTCTCCTCTACCCCCCTTCTACACCCCACCACCCCATCTGCACCCCCCTGCCCCATCTGCACCCCCCTGCCCCATCTGCACCCCCCT
This sequence comes from Schistocerca americana, assembly GCF_021461395.2. Classification (NCBI taxonomy): domain Eukaryota; kingdom Metazoa; phylum Arthropoda; class Insecta; order Orthoptera; family Acrididae; genus Schistocerca; species Schistocerca americana. Next base: position 615,180,190 of record NC_060120.1, read on the forward strand.
GCCCCATCTGCACCCCCCTGCCCCATCTGCACCCCCCTGCCCCATCTGCACCCCCCTGCCCCATCTGCACCCCCCTGCCCCATCTGCACCCCCCTGCCCCATCTGCACCCCCCCGCCCCATCTGCACCCCCCCGCCCCATCTGCACCCCCCCGCCCCATCTGCACCCCCCCGCCCCATCTGCACCCCCCCGCCCCATCTGCACCCCCCCGCCCCATCTGCACCCCCCCCCGCCCCATCTGCACCCCCCCCCCGCCCCATCTGCACCCCCCCGCCCAATCTGCACCCCCCCGCCCCATCTGCACCCCCCCGCCCCATCTGCACCCCCCCGCCCCATCTGCACCCCCCCGCCCCATCTGCACCCCCCCCGCCCCATCTCCACCCCCCCGCCCCATCTCCACCCCCTGCCCCATCTCCACCCCCTGCCCCATCTGCACCCCCTGCCCCATCTGCACCCCCTGCCCCATCTGCACCCCCTGCCCCATCTGCACCCCCTGCCCCATCTGCCCCCCCCTGCCGCATCTGCCCCCTGCCCCCCTGCCCAATCTGCCCCCCCCCCACCGTGCCCCATCTGCCCCCCCCCCCCCACCGTGCACCATCTGCCCCCCCCCCCCCCACCGTGCCCCATCTTCAACAACCCTCCCTGTCCTGCCTACACCTCCACCTGCCCTTCTACACACTTTACCCTACACCTCCTACACCCCCACTCACAATCACCCACCCCCAATCCCTGACCCCCAACACCTCACCCTGTCTACACCTCCTAAACCCCCTCTCCCCTGCCCCGTCTATGCCCCTCTCCCCTGCCCCGTCTACGCCCCCTCCCCTCTCCCCTGCCCCGCCTGTGCCCCCGCCGGCCTCCGCTGCCCCGCCTGTGCCCCCCTCGCCCTCCGCTGCCCCGTCTGCACCCCCCTCGCTCTCCGCTGCCCCGTCTGCACCCCCTTCGCCCTCCGCTGCCCCGTCTGCACCCCCCTCGCCCTCCGCTGCCCCGTCTGCACCCCCCTCGCCCTCCCCTGCCCCGTCTGCGTCACCCTCGCCCTCCCCTGCCCCGTCTCGCCCCCTCCCCCGTCCCCTGCCCCATAACCTACCCCCGAACCCTCCTCCCCCGCCTACAGCCCCCTCTCCCTCTTCCCATTTACTCCCGCCCTTCACCCATCTCTCTCCCACCCTTACCCCTCCAACCCCAACAGAACGACCACCTATAATTTAGTTGCTCATACTGCTCATGAGTATATTTGTTTGTTATTCTCTAGTAAAAAGAAAAGAAAATGAATTTCTATGATGTGTGTTATAATTAATTTGTGGAAGTTGAAGATAGATAGCAGGTGGTTATAAAGTGAAGCTGCTCACAGAGGTGCAGTGTGGGCTGCAATTATCGTATCGCAACAAAAATTGGTAGATATTCTAGTGTGTTAATGTGGAATTTATTTATGCTGGAAAAAATTAGGTCCAGTTTTGGCCACCTGGTGAAAATCTGGTGCTGTGTATGTCAGCCAGGACATTATGACTTCCTACCTTGTAGCCAGTATGTCCACCTTGGCACAGAAAACAGTGACAACATACCATGACATGGAAGCAGTGAGGCCTTTGTAAGTTACTGGAGGGACCTGACACCACATCTGCAATCACATGTCACCTAATTCCCATATATTAAGAGGGAGGGGTCAATGAACTCTGACACCACATTTCATCACATCCCAGATGTGTTTGATCTGATTCAGATCTGGTGAGTTGGGGCCAGCACAACAGTTTGAACTCGCTACTGTGTTCCTTGAACCACTCCATCACACGCCTGGCCTTGTGACATGGCACATTGCATTGTTGAAAAATGCATGACACATGATCGACATGAAGGGATGTCGTGGTCTGCACCCAAAGTAGGATACTCCTTGACAATTATGGTGTCTTGCATGAGCTCCACTGGACTCATGGATGGCCAAGTGAATGTTCCCCAGAGCATAATGGAGCCGGTACCCAGCTTGTCCCGTCCCACTGTAAAGGTATCAAGCTGCTGTTACCCTGGAAGATGACGGATTTGTGACCCCCTTCGGCATGATGAAGATGGTATTGGGATTCATCTGACCATCAGTGCTCTGCCATTGTGCCGACGTCCAATGCCTGTGGCAGCGTGCCCATTTCAGTTGTAGCTGCTGATGTCATGGTGTTAACATTGGCATATGCAAGGGTCATTGGCTGGGGAAGCCCATTGTTTGGAGTGTTCAGTGCACTGTGTGTTCAGACACAGTTGTACTCTGCCCAGCCATAAAGTCTGATGTTAGTTCCGCAAAGTTTGTGGCCTGAACTGTTTTACCATTGTGCCCAGCTATAATGAAGGATGGCCACCCAAACCTAAGATGTCTGGACGTGGTTTCACTTTTGTTTTGCCATGTGAAGAAAACAATCACGACAGCACTCATCAAACAGCTGACAAGTTGTGCAGTTTCCGAAATGCTCATGCCCAACCTTGGGCCATCACAATCTGCCCTCAGCCAAACCCACATGGATTGCATGTCTTCCACTTTCTTCACACAGCACACTAACTGACACTACATGTGCCATTCGTGTGTCTGACTAGCAGTCATTCCTCACCAGGTGACATTGTCAGGGTGGGCTTATATTGATAGTAGGCTGGTGGTCATAATATTCTCCCTGATGAATGTAGAAATGTTTACATATGTAATGGATTAGGAAAGGGATGTGGACAGTAAAGCACAAATAAGTAAGGAAGGCATAATGTAGATTTTGTTCAGCATGAGCACCGGAGATGTTGTTGTGATGCTGCATTTGTAAGATGACACGATCAACAGTTGCTCACAGCAGTTACGGTGGAATCTGAGTGACATGTTCCTGTATACTGGCCTTCAGATCAGATAGAGACTGAATATATTCCTGCTAAACACATTCTTTTACATATCCCCAGAGCCAAAAGTCACAGTGATTTAGATCAGGTGATACTGCAGGCCATCCATAGGGAAAACCTATGGAGGAGGAGGGTTGCATTAAGCAGATCACAGGGAGAGCAACATGAGGTGTCACTCAATCTTGCATGAAAACAGTGGTTTCCACACTGTTCTGCTCTTCCAAAGCAGGAACCACATGCTATGCAAGGAGGTCTCACAAACATGCAGGCATCACAGCACACCTGACAGGCCCTCTGCGTGTATTCTCTACCAAAAAAGAAAGGACTGGGAATATAGGTATGTGAGAATCCACATTACTGTCACCTACAGCAAGTGCAGTGGCTCTTCATGCACATCATCACAACATGCGGTTTAACAGTATCCCAAATTTGATAGTTCTGTGTATTCACTTGACCCTTTAGTGTAAAATGTGCCTCATCACCTCATAGAATATTGCCCTGTCGCACATCATCAACTTCGATCTGAACCAGAAACAGAGGAGCAAATTCAGAACATTGCTGCAGATTGTCTGGTTTCACTTGCTGCACCATTTGGATCTTTCACAGGTGCCAGGGTAAAACTGCAAAACTTTCTGTACTGTAGACTGTGGGATGGACAATTCTTGTGACTCTGCAAGTGAACAAGCGCTACCTGGAACGTGGACTAGACATTGGATGTCATCTGACATGCAAATGTATTGGGACATTTCAACTCTTCCAAAGATTCCCAAGGTGACTGCTAGTGATGTGATTGTGAAGTCGAAACATGAAGGAACAGTCACGGCTAAACCAAGATCAGACAGACCTCCACGTACTGACGGACAGGGACTGTCAAGCATTACAGAGGGTTGGTGTATAAAATCACTTGAAATAACCGTCAGTTCCAAAGTGCAACCAGCAATGCAGCTGCCACAGTGATTTTGTGTAAAGACTTTAAAAGGAATGGGATACAATGGTCAAGCAGCTCCTTATAAACCACACATTTCTGTGTCATTGCTAAGTGACACCCAAGGTGGTGTAAAGTAGTGATCTGAACAAGAAAATGAAAAGAATCAATTGACTCATTCAGTTGTAGCTTTAGGTATCAGTTAATTAATTAATAAATTAATAAATCAATTCTTTTGAGTGAAATCATTCATGGGGTGCAGATGAATGAAAACAATCAATTCTATCAGCTCTAGCTTGTACATATCAGTTCGTCTACACATCCGTTCTTCTGATTGAAACCAATCTGTTGGTGCAACTCAATGAAAACAGTAATTTCGGGGGGATTGGGGGGGGGGGGGGGGGGGGGGGGAGAGAATGCTTTAAGAAATTTGAATGAAAAGGTATTAATTAGTTATTTACGTATAATTTTATAATGCAGCACCAGTACTTAATCTTTTAAAACCAACCAAAAATCTGTATCTGAAGTCAGAAGTATGAAAAAATCATTTTCATGTAAATAAATACATAAATTTAGAAAATACATAATTTTAAAATATATAGTTTTTACTCAACTATCCTTGAAATAATATGTGTTGTTTGACTCTAAAAAGATTATGGTTCATGTGTAACTGAAATGGCTGAAAAAGTATGGAAATGAAATCACTCAAATCCATTTGAGTGAAAAACTTATAGCTGACATGGCTGCAGAGACTAGTTCCATTTCATTCTTTCATTCAGCTGAAAAAATCAGCCTGTCAGTTTGTTTTAATTTCCTATCAGTAGTGCAAAGAGTGATGCCACTGGACAGAAGATGACTGGAAACAAGTGGTTTGAAGTGATGAATCACACTAGACCTTCTGACAATCTGATGAATGGTTTTGAGTTTGGTGAATGCCTGGCGAGTATTAGCTACCATAATGTGAAGTGCCAACAGTGAAGTATGGAGGAGGTAGTGTCATGATATGGGGGTGTCTTTAATGGTTAGGTTGTTGCCTACTTTTTGCACTTAAATGCTGTACTTAAAAAAATATGAACACATTACAGCATTGTGTACTGTGTACAGGAGAGGAAGGGTTCATAGACGATGGTATCAACATGACAACATAGTGTGTCATAAATTTGCATATGTGAAGCCACGGTTTGTGGACAGTAACATTCCTGAAATGGAATGGCCTGTCCAGAGTCCTGACCTGAACCCAGTGGAACACATTTGCGATGAGTTATAATGATGATTTTGCTCCAGACCCCAGTGTCAAGCATCGCCACCTTCTCTGGTTTTGGCTCTTTAGGAAGAATGAATGGAGAGTTCAAGCCTTCATAAAGGAGAATGCCCACTTGGTGGTGTTGGGATATATTTGATAAGATAGTATATATACTATTAGCTAATGTAAATGAAATGATCATGTTGTTTGAGCAATGAAATTTTACTTCACTTCATGTTGGGAACATATAACAGAATTTTTGTGTATTAGTAATCCATCATGGGTTGGGGAATAACATCATGAGTTAGTAGTGGAGGAAGTTGGTAACCAGCAACTTAGACAAGGAACTTGCCAAAATATGTTTACAGGGTTCGTTTATTGCCTCTGCAAACTCAGTTTTTGAGTATAAATTGATTATTTCATTGTAAAGGAGGAGCCAACAAGAAGAAGATATGTAGAATGACGCAAGCATACACAATGTCGGTGTAAAGGAACATGGCAATTTCAGTAACACATTTAAACCACTTATGGTTGATGTAATCTGAAAACAATGGCCCAAAAAGGTTTTTAAAATCGGGGAGAATTTAGTGAGTTACACCAGTTAAGATGACTTAATAGGGGATTATGTTGAAGAAATGTAACTGATTTCATTAGTTGAATAAAACCAGTGATATATTTGTGTTAGATGTCAATACCAATATGAATAAAAGCTGTTCGCATTGCATGTTATTGGCAGCAAGGCACAGTGAGCGCTTTACCTTCAACAGTAAACTTTATTTCTGTCAAATGCTCACATAAATTCCTTAATGGTTAGACTGGTGTCGACTCAGTAGCCATTGCTGTACACCAATAACAAGTAAGGAATGGTATACAAGTGGACTTACAGTGATGTTACACTGAAAATCTAAATAAATATTACTGAACTACTAAAATTTAAAAGTGATAACATAAGTAGCTTTTGGCTCATGGTTATGTCAGAACATGAGAAGCCAAGAATTACAGTTGCTCATACTAGGGGGTTGACATTTGGTTAGCCATTGTAAGTCCTTACACAGCGAGACCTAGCTGTGGAAGCCATGACACTTTGGTCACGTTCATTAGCTGCCTAAGAATAAGTGATGAGAATAGGAAATTGGTGGCAAAAGTTCAGATTCTGTACTGTTGTTTTTAAATCACTATTAAAAATGTCCAAGGAAGTGTTACTTGATGACAGTAAGATGCTTTAGTTAACCTGAAATTGTCACACAACTATTCAGTGGAATTAGACAAGAGATGATACAGAATGATTTGAACTTCACATGAAAATCTGCCATTGACATTTCAATCACATACTGTCAACAAAATAGTTATGAATGCCGAGTTTCTGCAACATCATGTATTGTGTAGGTATTGCTTTAATGAATTTTAAGTTGTTTGTTGTGTGTGTGTGTGTGTGTGTGTGTGTGTGTGTGTGTGTGTGTGTGTGTGTGTTTTCGCCCCTACACATCCTGCTCTGAGGAAGAACAAGAGTTTGAATGTCTACATCAGTGATTCCCGACCTTTGGAGTGTGCCCCACATGGGTGGGTGGGTGAGTGAGTGAGGGGGGGGGGGGGGGTTGTGAGAGATTTTATAGGATGAGGAGGGGGGAGGCAAGCAGCTTAGAAGAAAGCAGAAACTTGTAGTCAGAAAAGTCGGAAATTTTATATTCTTATTATTACATATAGTGAGTTCATTTTTTTGTAGTGTTGGCAACAGCAGCTTTGCCTCACGCATCACCAAATTATTGCTGACACAACAAATTCTTCAGTTTGCATTGTGCGTACTTAACCACGTATTATGCCTGTTGTGTTCCGTAGAAGTAAATAGTATTTTTATTGGTTTTGTACATTGAGTGAAAGTGTCTACTAAAAGGAGATTGAATAATGAAGAACATATCAAGTATGAATTCACATTTATTCAAAAATACAATGTCCAACCACCACAGTGTGTAGTGTGTCATAATGCCCTCAGTAACAACTTGTAGTGGCCTGGAACATCACCTAACAACAGCTCATACGGTGCTGAAAAATAAACCAAAAGATATTTTTTGTTGGAAAAAGACATTCTTTAAGTCACATGAAACTGGACTCTGCTGGGATTACCCTTTGCAATTGATGTGCGTGCACTTCCTTATGAATATGCACTTATATGCACTTCCTGATGAAATACTAGAGGATGTGGTTGAAATGAAATGTGATTAGGGTGCTAAAGAACAGTTTCAACAATTGGGATTGGAAGAATTTTGGGACAGTTTCCTTTCTATTTATCCAGGAGTGGCAAAACAAGCCTTAAACATCCTCATACAGTTCTCACCTCCATACCTATGTGGGACCAGTTTCTAGACACCAGCTGTTGCGAGGAGGGGGTGAACACTGCAGTTTTAATTTAGCTACCAAGTCTTTTGAAACACTAAAGTTTTGTACTACTCTGTATACGATAACCCTGTTTCTACTGATGTGTCAATTGCAGAGTGTCAAAGAAAATTTTCCGAAAGCAGCAAATAAATAAATAAAATAAATGCATGGGCATGAGATATTCTGGGGTTTTAAAGGTGGGCAGCAGAAAGAAATAATTGGGAAACACTGTTCTACATAGTCACCACAACATTTTGTGCCTCTCACCTCTAAGACCTTCACAATAAAAACACATGCAAACAAATATTTTTGCTGGAGGTCTTGGGCTTCATGCCAGCATAAAATAATACAACGTGTAGATAGTTAAGGCACAGTATTTTGATTGTGTCTGGGACTGTATGTTGACTATAAGCAACAGTTTTTTGATTGTCTCATGCATTTATGTTAATAATGGAAACATGTTTGAAGTACAGTAGGCAAGAGGAGCTGATACACAAGATGTGTAATAAAGTATCTCCAAACACATTGGTTGCTGCCATCTTCAGTAAAATGGTCACTATCAAAAATAGGTAATGCAGTATTTCTTTAGCATTCGAATTGTACAAGTTCGGTTACCTACTGCTGTAGTGAATGTGTCTCTTGCATAAAAAAATGACAACATTGCAATAATGGGGAAACTACTAGACACTGTATTCTGCTAACATTAAATGTGAGAATGCTTTCTGATGATGTCTTTGAGTAGTACACCACAATAGAGCCACATAAAGTCAAGACGAAATCGGTAGCTGTCAGGTATTTCTGAAATTACAGTTTGGGAAACACTGTTATCTTGGGGTGAGGGGGGAGAGTGATCCTGAGCAGTTAGATGGTCAGTGGAGTCATACTGATGAAAGTGTACCAGTATTGCTTCAGCATATTCAGTAGTGTTGGAATTTCATCTCCCTACCTCCCACTGCATAAGAATTTCCATTTGTAAAAGATTTCATACCTTAATCTGGGGGCTCAGTTTCGGGATTCCAAGTGAAAACTAGTGCAAAACACCTTTGAGAGAGGGATATTCCCCTCCCCCCTCCTCCTCCCCACTCCTTCTAGGGTTCTTGTGTGTGTAGAAAGTTGTCTTGGTTGACTTAGTATTTATCTGTACAAATCGATTACACACTTGTACAGACTGTCTTCCAAACATAATTTTAAACCTTTGGTCAAGGCAGTAAGGTATGTTGTGTAGTATCCAACATCAGTTGGAAGAACATGAAAAGACTCAAATACTTTCTGTTCCCATCACAGACTGAAATTTTGTTGGAGCACCACAGGAATGTCCCACCCTAAACTTATCTCCAAATGCTTGTCACAAACTGCCATCACTGTACATGTAACACACCCAGCCAATGTGGCATTTGTTCATATTGCATGCACACATTGATTGCTTTGACATAAATTAGGGGTTATAAGGAATGCAACTAGACAGTGTTACATGTTTTGATTTTGACCAGTGCGCACAAACTGTTCACTTGTTTCATAGATACATTGTTTGTTCATACTAGGAGGAAACTGAAAACAAGTTACACAGATGATAGGAATCAATCTTTTTAGAACTTGAGAAGATTAAGTTTGTGGACTATGTGATCTTAGTTCACAATATAAGTATTGTGTTGTTTGTAAATTTATACAGACTTTACCTGTAATATATTCTAAGATTTATTGCTGTGCTGCAATTGGCTGAAGAGTGGGATAACAATGACTGCTGCATTTGCTGATTTGTACAAAATGTGTACACCTAAAATTATAAATAAAACACTGAAATAATGACACACTAATAAAGAGGCTAGTTTTTAATTAATATTGCAGTGAACAATTTACTAAATAAATAAGAATTATTTAGGAATAAAGGAGGCGACTCACCGAAAAACAGAAGCAGTGTGTCGTTGATAGGTACACAAACAAAAGGTACAGAATGTTGCTGGATTTCGGAATGGGCTTCCTTTTTCAAGCTGTAGGAAGAACATGTGTGTGCATGCACACCCACACTATAGGGGTGGGGGTGGAGGGGGGGAGGAAGCGGTGCAGCGAGGTGCCTTAGGTTTAGGCCAGGAAGCTTATGGGAGCAGCAGATGTGCTGTAAGGATAGCTACCATCTGCACAGCTCAGAAAAGCTGGTGGTGGTGGTGGGGAGGATTCAGATGGCATTGGTTGCGAAGCAGTCATTGACATCTTGCATTTTGTGCTCTGTTGCCTATTGTGCCACTGGGTGTTCCACCTTGTTTTTGACAACAGCTTAGCGGTGGCCATTCATTCTAGTTGACAACTAGTTGGTTGTTGTACCAATGTAAAATGCTGTGTAGTTATTGAAGCAGAGCTGGCATATAACATGGCTGCTTTCACAGGTGGTCTGGTCTCTGGGGTAGGATAGGCCCGTCACGGGATTGGAGTAGATGGTGCTGGGTGGGTGGATTGGGAAGGTCTTGCATCTGGGTCTTTCTCAGGGTTATGATCCCTGTGGAAGGGGTTTGAGGGTGGGTGTGGCATAGGGTTGAACTAGGATGTTGTGGAGGTTGGGTCGGTGGCAGAACACTACTTTGGGAGGCGTTGGAAGTATTTTGGGTAGGATGTGCCTCATTTCTGGGCACGATGACACATAGTCAAAGCCCTGATGAAGGATGTGGTTCAGTCACTCCAGTAAAGGGTAGTATTAGGTGACAAAGGGGGGGGGGGGGGTGCTTTTTGTGGTTGATTCTTGGGATGGATGTGAAGATCAGGTAGGTGTGTGTGTGTGTGTGTGTGTGTGTGTTTGTGTGTGTGTGTGAAGTTACGGCATAGAAGATCTGCTTGTGACTTAGGTCTTGAGGTATAGCATGTTTGCAATGACCACTTTGAGGCTTTCAGCATACTGGGTGAGGGAGTTTTCATCACTGGAGATACCTCTACCACGGGTGGCCAGGCTGTATGGGAGGGATTTTTTGGTGCGGAAGAGGCAGCAGCTGTCAAAGAGCAGATGCTGCTGGTAATAGGTGGGTTTTATGTGGACCGAAGTGTAGGTGGAGCCATCTGAGAGAAGATCAACACCTAGGAAGGTGGCATGATGGGTGGAGGAGGACCAGATGAAGTGGATGGGAGAGACGGTGTTGAGCTTTTGAAGGAATGAGGATAAGGGGTCCTGGCCTTGGTTCCAGACTATAAAGAGGTCATCAATAAACCTGAACCAGATCAGGGATTTGGGTTTCTGGGAAGCTAGGAATGTTCCTCTAGGTGGCCCTTGATGAGGTTGGCATAGGAGGGTGACATGCAGGTGCCCATGGTTGTGCCACAAATTTGTTTGCGTACCATCTCTTCAAAGGTGAAATAGTTATGGATTAGGGTGTAGCTGGTTAGGTGTACAAGGATGAGGTGGGGTCTGGAATCTGCAGAGTGATGCGAGAGGTAGTGTTCAACCATGGCAAGGTCATGGGCATGAGGGTCTGCTGGTGTATAGGGAGGTTGCATCAACAGTGATGAGTAGGGATCCGGGAGGTAAGGGTGTGGGGATGGTTGAGAGCCGCTGCAGGAAGTGGTTGGTATCTTTAATGTGAGAGGCTAGGTTTTGGACCATTGGTTGGAGATGTTGATGAACAAGGATCAAGATGCTTTTTGGTGGAAGCACTGTAAGCAGACACAATTGGGTGCTCAGGGTTGTTAGGGTTGTGGATTTTGGGGAGCATCTAGAAGATGGATGTGCTAGCTGTTGTTGAGTGATTAGGGAGATTGGATTCAGGGGTGAGTTTCTGGGAAGGGCCTAAGCATTTCAGCAGATCTTGGAGATTATGTTGGATTTCTGGGATATGGGGTCACTTTGGCAGAGCTTGTAGGTGGAGGTGTCGGACAACTGGCAGAAGCCCTCTGCCCAGTAGTCACTCCAGTTCATTGCAACAATGGTGGAATATTCGTCTGCCAGGAGGGTAATCAGGTCAGGATCCGTTTTTAGATTATTTAGAACAGTCCTCTCTTCTGTTGAAAGGTTTTTGTTCTTAGGGAGGGACCTGGGGAAGGAACAATCTGGATTTCATGGGGTGTTTGTAGGATTATTTGGAGGAAAGGTTGGAAAGGGCAGTTAGGCAGCGTCTGGATTCTATGAAGGGTTGATGAGGAGGTACACTGTGGGTAGGATGGTGGTTGCACAGTAATAATAATAATAATAAAGATTTTATTGTCTTTAGGCCATTACAGCAATTGACAACGTCAAATGAAGTTACAATTTATAATACAGTGTGATAAGGTATTGACTACTGAAATATTTTAGCTTATATTGCAATAAATGTACAGTGGGTCATCCGTTGGATTACTGCATTTTACAGTTAAAGAATTCATTGATATCATAGAACGGATGGGCAATAAACCATTCATGCAATCTTTCTTTGAATGTATGTTCAGGAAGATCCTGTATAGCATGTGGCAGCTTATTAAATAGTTTGTGCCCTGTGACTTCATAGCTATTTATTGATTTTGATAGTCTGTGGTAAGGCGTGTATAAGTGTTTGATGCTTCTTGTGTTGTAACAATGTACATTTTCTCTACGTTTCACATCTTGTAGCTTCTTCTTTGTAAAGATTAAGACATTGTATATATAGAGGTTTATTACTGTCATAATTTTTTGTTTAGTAAATAAGGGTTTGCAGTGAGCTTTATGTGAAGAATTTGTAATTATCCTAATGGCTTTCTTCTGCAATAATAGGATGTCATGTATATGACTACAGTTACCCCACAAGATAATGCCATAGGATATTATACTTTGGAAAAATGCAAAATAAGATGATCTGATGTATGCTTCAGGTACACAATTTCTGAGTTGTCTTAATAAATAAATTACTCTAGATAGCTTACTACTAATATAGTTTACATGTTGGCCCCAGGATAACTTTTCGTCTAAATAAACTCCCAGGAATTTAACAGAACTAGGGTCATCAGATAGTGGCTTGTCTCTTAGAGTGTAGATTATCTTCTGAATTTTATTTTCATTTAGCAGGAAACCATTTGCTCTGAACAAATATGCTGCACGAGTGAGTGTATTTTCAGCACAGGTTTTAAGATAATTAAGATTGTTACTACTATGAAGAAAAGTCGTATCATCTGCATACAATACAGTGGTAGATCTAATAAACGAGGGGAGGTCATTGATCATTATCAGAAACAGGAAGGGCCCCAGTACAGATGCCTGAGGCACACCTACTTTAACATTTTCTATTTTTGACATTTCCTTACCAACACAAACTACCTGTTTACGGTTGTTGAGACTCTTTCCTTTGATGCCGTAGAATTCTAGTTTCTCTAGTAGTGGCGTGTGCTCAACACAGTCGAAGGCCTTGCTTAGGTCACAGAATGAGACCTGAGCAAAGCCTTTGTTCTCAAAAACTTTGAGGATGTAACTGACTACCGTGTTGATTGCATCAATGGTCGACAGATCCTTCCTAAACCCGTATTGTGTAGCATTAATTAGACCTAGATTCTCAAAGTGAGATGATAATTGTTGGTACATGATGCATTCTATTACCTTGGAGAATGCGGGTACTATTGAAATAGGCCTGTAACTAGTTGGAGAGTCTTTATCTCCCTGTTTGTATACTGGGACGATCCTAGACAGTTTTAACTCATCAGGAAAATATCCCTCAAGTAAGCACTTGTTTATGCAATGGGTTAAAGGGTACAGAATGCAATCACACACTTTTTTTAGCAGGTTGGAAGCTATCAGATGATTTCAGTTGTTTTATGACCCCTTGTACATATCTAGGTGATACTTCGGAGAAGGTTAGCATGCTTGTATGTAGTGACTGTCTACCCCAAGGTGTCCCAAGGTGGGAGTTGGATGTCAGCAGGCTGGATGACTTGTGGAGGTGGTGTCTGGAATGTTCTTCTAGGTGTTGAAGTGTTAGAATTTCAATTTGGGTGATGAGGTGTAGGTAGTGAGGATTGCATAGTAACAGTATTTTGCGGTGGTAATGAAGGTGGTTCAGGGATGCCTATGCCATAGAGATATGTTTGTATTGAATGAGGTGTGTGAGGGAAAGGGACTGGTAGAATCTGAAAAGATGGAGGTCGTTGCGGAAGGACAGGTGGGATTCAGAAATAACGATTTTGGCTAGGAATAGGGAAATTTTTCTGAACTGGTGCACATAAATAGAGCAGGGGTTCATTGTGGAGAGGTGGGAGGAGGGATAGTGCTGACGAAGGAAATTGGCATTGGAAGTGGTGAGTAAAGCTGTGAGGTGGTTGTAGGGAGGGTTGAGTAACTAACATTGATGGGTGTAACGAATAGAAGGAATTGTGTTGGGGGCAGGAGGTAGTATTGTGACTGGAGAACATCTGATCATTTCCCCACAAGCTCCTCCCTGCCTGCTGCCTCTCTCCATCCCTCACCCTCACCCCCACCCCACCCCACCCCAGTACAGTACAGTACAGTACAGTACAGTACAGTACAGTCTCCATGGGCCAGAAAAGAGCAGTTGACTGAACACAATGTAGGGAAACAGGTATGTAAGTACGTGTGTGTGTGTGTGTGTGTGTGTGTGTGTGTGTGTGTGTGTGTGTGTGTGTGTGTGTGTGTGTGCCTGCCTGCATATTTTTCCTTCAAGCTTGAAAAAGGAAGCACGTTCAGAAAGCCAGCCAAGCTGTGTACCTTTTCTTTTTGTACCTATTGACGACACAGCGCTTCTGCCTTTCAGTGAGTCTTCTCCTTTATTCCTAAATAATATGTAATTCTCAGCCAGAACTGTCTGTACATTACAATTTAATAAACAGTTTGTAGAAATACTAGTTCCATTATTTTGGTTGTTAATATGGCACTAAAGTAAAGTTGTACAGTATTGTTGACTGGGAGACCCCAAAGGGTAGGTTCAGCTGTCTTATTGAAAAAGTTTCTCTTATCCTTTAACAGAGTGGCACCTCTCATTTTTGAAGTATGATAGTTGTTGTTTTAACTGTATTTGATAAGTGTGTGTGACTTACTGGTGTATGTAGTGTTTTAATGATGATAATACATGGGAGAAGATGAAACTCAGTGCCAGCACATAGCTTTCTACTCTCAAATAGCAGCAAAGGGGGACTGAGCTTAACATTTCCATCTGACTGATGGTCACCATCAGCAGCATCACATGCCCTTACATTCAGACAGTGCCGAGAGGTTTGGAATTTAATCTAAGACGTTGGCACAAAGATGGGGTTCAGCAACTCTATGCCATCACCACTCCTCCCCTTTGCTGCAGAGGCAAAGGCAAAGCAGCCAATAACACATGACATTCATTGGCAATTACCCATCCAAGTACTGCCCATGCCTGAAGTTGCTTGACTTCAGTGATCTGATGAGAACTGGTGTATTCAATGAGGCTGCAATATGGCAGTAATAGATTGAGATTATGTGGCAGTTAGACTAGTTATGGTTAGCTTTCCAGCCTGTTCTATTACTGAATATGTAATCAGTCATCCTATTCATGTAAAATGTTTTAGTTTCATGCGAAGTATTGAGAGAAGTATTAGAAATTGTTGATAAGAATCAAATTCATATCCCTTCATCGAGGTGCACTTTTAGGTAGTTTTTTAGAGCATGCAGAGACTGGCAGGAAGAACAGTTTGATATTTTAAATAGTGACTCTTCTGATTGTATTATCTTCTCTTTCCTTGACCCTTTGCACCCACAAATGATGAAATTCCTGCTTAAATAATAGTTCATCTGACTGGTATTTAGTTTGAAATGAATAGTGGAACAGTCCATATTTGGAAATAACTGAGCTATGGTAAATATGAAACAGTTTACCGATTACCATAAACAGTGCAATGCTGAAAAATAGTTACCACATTCCAATTTTACCTCTTTTTTTTTTTTTTGCAAGTAATTGTCGGATATGACTTCTGTTTCCTAGTACCTTATTTTGTTCATTTGTATTTAGGTCACAGCAATTGAGACTGTGAAATTAAAATTCTGATAACTCGTTACCAAGGGAGTGGTCACAGGAAATATATTTTTATTCTGGTTTCTGGAAGAAAATATTATTTGCCATTCATGAATTGTAATGATGTTGCAGTGCCACAATATACAATGAGGTGACAAAAGTTATGGCAAGAGCTGATTGCAGGGTTAGAGTGTGACGCAGACCCCATGAAGCCATGGACCAAGTTGTCAACGAGGCAGTGTGCAATCTGGTGGTGGCTCCATAATGGTGTGGGTTATATTGTTGCAAAAGAAGCTGAGTAGTCACCTTGGTGTAGTGGTTGTACGGAGGGTCGTGAGTCCAGATCTCACCTGAACTGCAAAATTTTAATTTCTGTATTCGGTTTGAGTACATTATAAAAGTATCCACAAATGTCAGGAATCATTGTACTGGAATGTTCTGTAACTGTATATATACTGTATGTGTTTTGGCCGGAGGCAGTTCAATCCACACTCTTGTATGTGCAAGTGCTGAACAAACCTTCATTAAGTGAAGTTAGTGTTCGTCATTCATCTAATTATACCTTCTTCTATGTGACATTATTCTGGTGGAGACGCTGCTTATTGGAACGTGTGATAGTGCACGTTATCGATGACACAGTGGCGAGAAACCTGAGTTCGAGCCATATTCAATAGATCGCAATCTATTGGAGACAGAAGAAGAAGAAGAAGAAGAAGAAGAGGACGTTACAATGACAGCTACTGTGTGCTACCACATGAGACATCCTTCCGGATTCTCTGGTGGCCAAGATTCAAACAAGTGGCTGAAGGTCTATGAGCGTATTGCCAAATTTAACAAATGGGATGACACCATGTGTTTGGCTAACCTGTTTTTCTACTTGGAGGGCACTGCCAAGCAATGGTATGAGAACAACGAGGAGAAGTTCACAAGCTGGAAAGTATTGCAGGCGGAACTGTGCAAGGCTGAAGATAAAGTGTCCAGGAGAAACTACAGCATCCTACATTCAAGATGTCTTGGAGCTGTGTAAAATAGTGAATCCTAGAATGGAGGAGGAACATAATGTTGCACACCTCATGAAGGGTGTTGCTGAGGACATGTCTCATGCCTTACTCCTGAAGGACGTTTCGACAGCAGACGACTTCATAAAATGGTGCTACTATATTGAGACAA
This sequence comes from Schistocerca americana, assembly GCF_021461395.2. NCBI lineage: Eukaryota > Metazoa > Arthropoda > Insecta > Orthoptera > Acrididae > Schistocerca > Schistocerca americana. The sequence goes on from NC_060120.1 coordinate 615,196,669, forward strand.
TGCATCAAAGAAGAATTACATGCAAGAAGTTTGAGCACCTTCCAAACATCGTATTGATGTCTGCGATGGAGGAAGGAACTGATTTCACAAGTGTTCATCAGATAGAGAGAGAGGAAGTTCAGAAGGCACTGGGGTTGCACGACGAGCAAAAAACTGAGACTCTTCAGTAGGTCATAAGGGAGGAAGTGGAACAGACACCCAATCTCTTGTCCTTCATTTCCCTTTAAAACGGTGAAATACCAAGACCCAGGCAAAGTTATGTTCCTACAATGCCCCATGAGGAACCTGTTTGGGCACCAAGGAAGACTGCTGTCTGGAGGACCCAGGATAACCAACCAGTTTGTTTCCACTGTGGACGACCGGAACATGTGGTGCGCTATTGTTGAGAAAGGCGGCAGATATTTGACGACGCTCGTAACAGAAGACAGCAGACTGATCTTAGCCGATGCCAACTCCAGGACGATGAAGATGAACAAGCAGATGGGGGTGCAGGATGACATAGGTCACCATCGCCGCAAGCTAGTCACTGGAGAGGACGCTCCCCAACACGCCGATTGAGGTCTGCATCGCCGTTTAGAAGCTCCAGCCGATCACCTAGCCGCTGCAACTTGGAAAACTAAAGGGTGTGACCTTCCTTGGAGGTGAGGCCGCTGAAGAGAAATATCCTCCGCCATCGATCACTACAAAAATGATAGGAAACTATGTCAATATCCTCAGGGATGGTCGATCAGCCCATGCTCTTGTGGGCTCTGGAGCATCATCTTCAGTCATTTTGAAGAAGTATCGTCGCCAGTTGCAGAAAACCATATTCGTCAACAACAAAACATCTCTGCTGAAGGTGGCTAATGGGAAATATGTAAAACCTACAGGAAGATGTGTCATTTGTGTGGGTATAAGTGGCCATACACAGCCCTTAGAATTCATTGTATTACAAGAGTGTAGTCACGACGTCATTCTCAGATGGGACTTTTTGAAAGTTTCTGAGGCAATTATACATTGTAGTCACTCGAAGATTATGCTCGATGAGATGAGATACTGTGGACAGGAAGATGCGCATCTGAGTGTATGGAGACTGTGTGTGCTGGTTGAAGTGATGATTCCTGCAGTCAGCTCTAGAAAGGTAACTGTCATGTGCCATGCCATGCATCAACCAGTGGATCTTGTAGTGGAATGTAAGAGAAGCATAGTAGTGGAATGTAAGAGAAGCATAGCACTGAAGTATAACTTGGTCATCCCAGCCTCTGTCGTCTCGTTTAGGAATGGATTCGGTGAATTGTGGATAGTTAATGGTCGCCGAGAACAGCAGATTATGCTCGATGAGATGAGATACTGTGGACAGGAAGATGCGCATCCGACTGCCTACCATCTGCAAACTAATGAGCTTACTGAATGCCTTAACAAGACCTTGGCCGACATGCTATCAATGTTCGTCAGTGTTGAGCAGAGAAAGTGGGATGAGGTGCTACCTTTCATGATGTTTACCTACAACACCACCAAACATGACACCACAGGATTTCGCCATTTTTCCTGGTGCATGAGCATGAGGCGACTATGATGATGGACACTGTGTTTCCATTATATCCTGATGACGTGGATGTTGACTACATTGGCCAGGTGTTAACCAGAGCTGAGGAAGCTTGGCAGTTAGCTCAACTCTGCACGTTGCAGGCTCAAGAAAACAATTGCCGAAGGTATGACACAAGCCATCGCCCTACTGTCTACCAGCCCAGTGACCTCATCTGGATCTTCACTCCTCTTTGGAAGGTTGGTCTCTCTGAGAAGTTCCTCAGGTGCTACTTTGGATCTTATAAGGTTGTAAAACAATTGTCTGATGTTACTTATGAAGTTGAAGATTTTGACCCCAACACAAGACAACGAAAGACCAGGGATATGGTCCACATCCTTTGAATGAGGCCCTATAAGGATCCTGCAACCCAGGGTAAATTCAAAGCTCTGGTGACAGGCAACAAGCGGAAAGGTGATGAAGAACATAACGGCAAAGGAAGTTCTAAGATCGCCGCCAGGGCAAACGTCAGTCATCGGGAGTCGGAGTATGCAGGAGAGACGACTCGTTCCTGGACTAGGAGGACGTAACACTGAGACTCTGTTCTCTTAAGGAGGGAGCAGTGTTGCAAAAGATGTCGAGTAGCACAGTCACTGTGGTGTAGTGCTTATGATACTAGACTGTTGCATGGAGGGTCGTGAGTTCAAAACTCACCTGAACTGTAAAATTTTAATTTCTATATTCGGTTCCAATACATTCTAGAAGTACCCACAAATGTCAAGAATCATTGTACTGGAATGTTCTGTAACTGTACACATACATATGTGTTCTGGCTGGAGGCAGTGCGCTCCGCGCTCTTGTATGTGCAAGTGTTGAATAAACCTTCATTAAGTGAGGTTAGTGTTTGTCATTCGTATAATTACATCTTCTTCTACGTGACATTATTTACATGGGCTGGAACCGATCATTGACTGGCAATGGTTACCTTTGTTTATGAGGAGACCATTTGCAGCTATTCATGGACTTCACGTTCCCAGACAGTAATGGAATTTTTATGGATGACAATGCTCCATGTCACAAGGACACAGTTGTTCGTAATTGGTTTGAAGGACATCCTGAAGAATTGAAGCGAATGATTTGGCCATGCAGATTGCCTGAAATGAATCCCATCAAACATTATGGGACAAAATCAAAAGGTGAGTTTATGCATAAAATCTTGCACTGGGGACACTTTCGCAATTCTGGGCATCTGTAGAGGCAGCATGGCTCAGTATTACTGCAGAGGACTTCCAATGACTTGTTGAGTCCATGCCACACGAGTTGCTGCTCTATGCCAAACAAAAGGTGGTCTGACGTGATGTTAGGAGGTACCCTTGACCTTTGTCACCATTGTGGTATGTTGACCTATGTTAAAACTGCAACATCGTGATACAGTTATTTCTTTTATTAATCATTCTAGAGCACCATATAAACACTGTAAAAGTTGGAAATGTTTCTCTCATGGTAGTCTTAATTTCATTTGCTTCCAACTTCATTACTACCACAATGTCATTTTTTCTTATTTTTTTCAATGTTGCTGCATTGTGTTGAATTTAGCATGTATTGGCTGTATTGTGGAAGAACTACCTGCTGTGTTGCTTCATTCCAGGCCTGCTTGTTAACTGGTACTGACAGCTGGACATCATTAATTTAGTTGTGAAATAGTTAAACCCTACAAATGTTGAAAGAGAAAGGTATGAAAAATTGCGATTTCAGGAAACGGGCACCATCAGATGTAATTTTAAGACGACTTCCACATTCAGAGCATCGTAAAGTATAATATCGTATTGAAACATAATGCCTGGCGGGTGCTGAATGATGAGGATTACTTCATTTTCAGTATAAAAAAGTTGCTTTTATTCACATGCCCATTGTCATAGTGGACATAAGCCAAATAAATAATTTGTAAGTGTGCTCTTTCACGCCGTCCTTAATGTAACGGACACCTTAAAGTAATGAAAGTTTGAAAGACTCGTTGGTAGGCAACTCCTACTCTGTAGATGAATATCTTAACAGGGACTGTTAGATCAGCTTAATTAAAATTGACTGTTGCTTCATGACTAATATTAACTGAGAATCTTGGGGATAATGACTGTGGAGGCACTGATTGTACAGTGGAGACGAAGGGAGGTTGCAAGGTGTTTAAAACATTGGGCTTGCATTTAGGAGGAGTGGGGTTTAAATCTCTGTCTACCTATCCAAATTTAGGTTATTTCTCTAAATTGTTTAATGTGCTAGTTCCTACAGAAAGGATATGGCTGACTTCTTTTCCCATTCAAATAAAAATTATGCAGAACTCCTGTGGACCATTTGGTGAAATCCTTTTTCAATCTGAAGTACACATACAAAAGCGTGTGTGAGAGAGCCCTCCACCCTCCCCTCCCCTCCCCTCCCCTCCCTTTCCTCTCTCACCCTCGTCTCTCTCTCTCTCTCTCTCTCTCTCTCTGTGTGTGTGTGTGTGTGTGTGTGTGTGTGTGTGTGTGTGTGTGTGTGTGTGTGTGCGGCATTTCTCATTAAATGTTGTAAATGTTGCTTAATCGTAATTCGTGGAAATGATTTTCAAAAACTATGCCCAACTTTAAGAGCAATTGACTACCTTGTTGAAGAGGAACAAGGGATAGCTTAGGGAAGGAGGGCTAGTCCCGCATACCACAGGTAGGGAGGGACCCACTTGCTTTGAGGATGAACTGTAGACGAGGATGAAGGGAGAGGTATCAGAGAGATTTATTTTATGTAGGAGTAAGGGGGAGGAGAGTAGGTGATAGTCACACAAAATTATTGTGGAAATGATACAATTTTCATTTTGTTTACAGGGTTTGCCTTATAGACATTCCTGTGAAGGGCCTGACGACATGGTGAGTATTCCATTTACTTTTTGGCTCTAAATGATTATACTTCTATATAAGTTTATTTATCATTAGCCACATTCCATGTGGTGTATATCCATTATTTTTTCTAGGTTACTGCTATTGGCTTGTTTCATTTTCAAATTGTCAGTTTAGAGTAAATGACCTGTAATTGAACAGCTGTAAAATTTTTACTGTTAAACAGAGGTAAGCCTTGAAGCAATAGACCTAAGTGTTGTTTAAAATAAGAATGTACATGTTCATGTAGTATGAAGTTTACTGCAGTTTATATATCATTATGAATATGTTCTGAAATGTATAATTTTGTTACAGCCAGCTCATGTAAAAGCCTGCTTCCTTGGCTCTTCACTTACAATACCAATAACGGATGGTAAATTAAATCTTGGTACATGGCAGGGTATCTGGCTGTGTGAACACCGAGACCACGCAGGCTCTCGCAAAGTGGTAATTACAGTTAATGGTTGCCTCAGAGACTCGAGTCGAAGCCCATTGAGCCCCGTTTCACCGATAGCATCTACAAGTAGTTAAGGGTTCAGGGAGAAGTATATGATGTGTGGGCCGTAGATTTAACATTCCGTACTACAGAAGTGATTGATAATAATTTCATACATCTTCATTTATAATGAAGAGTGGTGTGATGGGAAGTTTAGGTGAGACAACGATGTTTCTTAGTTGCAAAACATTGTTAACAGGGAAGCAAGAAGAAAGTTGATAATGGCACAAGTGCAATTCTCTGATATGTTGTGTAAACATATGAAAAAGGCAGTTTTTGTGTGCTCAACTTGCTGCAACATTTCAGTGATCCTACGAATGTCACCCAGTTATCCCTCAGGGTACGAGTGTGTAAAAACACTACACTCACTTCGCCGATGAAGTTGTGAAGTTGAGAGTATTTAGTTAAGGAAACAGAGTTCATTCCTTGTTGTGCAAGGAACACACAGCAGATGGTAGTTTGGAAAGGAAAAAGATTTGGCCTTTCACTGCCACAGCACAAGAAGTATACTTTATTTTGTGAAACACAAATAACCACGTACGTGCTGTACCTGGGCTTTATGATATGACATGTACAGTTATATAGAAATAAACAAACTGGTCACTTATACATACATTAGTATCCTTCCACATATTTGCAAGAAAAAACACACAAATGTAAAAAAAAAGAAAAAAAATCCCTAAATGTTTTCTACACTTGCATTATGGTTTCCTGAGTATTGCATCATACATGAAAATTTTAATTAACATTCCATTTATGATTACTGTTCCTTGTTTTTGTGAAATAATTATTTAAGACTCTTCCTTTAAGGGGCTTAAGGTTTGGTATTATTGTTATAATTTGCTCACACTGCGGGTACTTTGAGTCTAAAAGCACATGTGTGACTGATGTTCGAGAGTGTTTCATATACAGGGTTTAGTTTGATTATTGTTAGCTTATTATAAACAAACGAATGATAAGAAATTCCTTCGTACCTGATACTTTATCCCAACGATGAGAAATAGATGTTTTGTAATGTTTTTCCAAGTCAGAATGTTGTTGACATGTATGTAAACCTTGTACACTCAATATTTTTTTAAAGGCCCAGGTGCCAGTGTGTGGAGGATGTAAAACCTCAGTGTGATGTCCCTACGTTTGGAGAACAGTGTGAGGAAAGTGTGGTAACTTCCAGTAAGCTAAATATTTTGTGACAGGTCCATTGAAAATCTTCACTTGTATTAATATGTTACCTTGGTTTATCTTGATGGTGTAATATTTCTCCTAAAAATTGTCACATTTGCTTTTTTTTCTCTTGCAGTCATGTCACAAAGTAGGAGTCTTCCACATGAATGTTAATTATGTGTAGGTTTTATCAGGCTTGTAAAAGTTAAATGAAAATGCTCACGACATATCGAATTTTACTTCAGAATTGGAAATTTCTGTCTGTGCATTTCATTGTCACATGGTAGAGCAAGCACATCAGTATCAATGCTAGAAAGCTGTGTGTATTGGTACAATATTACTGATGTGTACAGAGTTTTGTTAATGTTATCTGAGAGATGTAAGTCTGTTGACTTTTTTTAGTATATGTGTAAGCACAGTTACACATTGAAATTTTCAGTGGTGTGAAAGTTGACTAACACATGGACAGTTCCATTGAGATGTTGTCATTCCTTTTGATGTTCCTTTCTACTTAAATGGCTGCACATAATAACAACCACAAAAATGGGTGGTGATGGAGGGAGCAGTGGATAATGCAGAGGCATTGATATTGGAAAATAAAAATAGTTGGAGCAATTATAATGAGACTTGGTTTATTTAAACCCCTATTCCCTTCACACTGTGTAGTATTATTGTCTTTCATTTAGTCACTTCCAGAAGTTTATTTATTCATGATTGTGGGACATGGAAGAACTTCATTTTTGTGGCAATATGTTAAAACACTAAAGTCTTTTAGATGACTCAACTGAAACAAGGACTGCATCTTTGATCATTAATTGCTATGATTACTTTTTATAAAATTTTGCAACATTTTTTTGCAAGGAAATGTATCTCAAAGCTTTGACAATGATTTGGTCTTCTTTGGTATGTCATCCCTTAACTTTCTACAGGTTTTATTTACTCTGTGCTAATAATTATTACTAGACTTTGGCCCTGAATTTATCTCCCAGAATTACAAGTCATTATTCTGGTTGTTGCACTTAGTGCTGAATGTCTGATGTGTTTCTGTAATTAAATTATCGTCATAAATGAAATTGTAACAGATAAAAGGTGTGGCAGCTAAACAAAAACATTCGAATTTGAGCTTGCTACTCACTATGAATGCTAGCTGGTGTTAAAGTGGCACATGTGCACACACATACATCGATAAAGCAGTTATGAAGAATGAGTGACAGTTAACACAAATGAGTGTGGGCTGGAGCTGAAAAATTAAAAAATTATAATGTTTAAGAGTGTGAAGTTCTTTTGATTGCCTTAGTTTGTCAGTTTAATGTGTGATCCCGGAAGTATCTATATTTTCAATTAATACAAGGCGCAATCCTGTGGTTTACTGAGCAACACAAAATTTGGAACCCGGATCATTACTAAAAATCTTAGAGGTTTGATGGGAGCAATACTTGCATGCAAGCAGCTTGTGATATACCCAACATGTTTGACAAAGCGAGACATAAATATGAGGCAGAATGATGAGGTATTTGAAGTTTTGCAGAGAGAAATAATATTTTTGTATTAGTTAAATTACTTATTCATTTAACTGAAGTGGCATCCTTTAGAATAACTGACTTCAGGCTATGAACACACAACAAACAAAGAGTAAATGCATGCACATCTCAGAAAACTAGGAACTTTACCTTTATGCACACTGAAACTATATGCAAGCACTTAAATCATTTTCAACACTCCCTGTGCTTTAGTGATTGCATTAAGTTTTGAACACAAATAAATAATTTTTTTTGTATAAGATCACCTGCATAATCAGCATCAGAAAAATGCACTAGTTGTAGTTTGCTCATGTTGTTGGAGTGCTCTGTACCATTATCTTCTCTTTCAGTCAGTAATGAAAAAGTCCCTTAACCACTTGCCTACATGCCTTATTATGATCTACCGAAACCTATACTGTTTACTGAAAGTGAAGTATCTGATCACAAGATAATGGGTAAAAAGTAAGTGGTCCATCCACTTCACGGTACAGCATTTTCTCAACCTCTAAGTCTTTTTCAAAAAGTAGTAAATGGACGTGAGAATCAGCCACAACACTCAAGACCATCTGCATCACCCATTCCAAACTTTTAAATTTATTCTTCTTGTTTGTATGCACTGATTCATTAATATTTTCTCTTCTGCATGCTCTCTTTATTTCTGCCCTCATAAAACAATGACCATCTTAGATTGTAATACGAAACAATTCTTATAGTGATGTGACAACTTTACAAATCACTTTCCTCAATTTTGATGAAGCAATAAGTCCATCACCTCCAAATAACGACAACAAAAGAACTTCACCACTTGTTGGGGTAAGGAATATACATGAATCAGACTCATTTACTTCAAAATTAAACTGCAAAAGAAAATCTATAAACTTCTTGTTTCAGAACTGAGGAACCTGCATGAGCAGCTACAAAGACTTCTCAAGCTTGCAAACAGCAGGATTCTTTGTGTCAGTAACCAATCCCTTAGTTATTTCCATATAGATTTCTTCTTCAAGAAGAGTTGCAGTGCAGATGTGAAACTGTATCATCTTTGATTATTCATGTGTGTCAGCTGCCACGAAAGATCTGAAAACGTCATACCATATGACTGGTGAAAAGGTTTCATTACAGAGCGAGGTGGCACAGTGGTTAGCACACTCGACTTGCATTCGGGAGGGCGACGTTTCAAACCTGGGTCTGGCCATCCTGATTTAGGTTTCCCGTGATTTCCCTAAATCACTTCAGTCAAATGTCGGGATGGTTGAGGGCATGGCCATCTGCCTTCCCCATCCTTTTCTAATCCGATGGGACCGATGACCTCGCTGTTTGGTCCCTCTCCCAAATCGGTCAACCAACCAACCAATCCTAGTGCTCCATATATTAGAGCAATAACAAGGTTTCATTGTAGTTGATGCTGTACTCGTGTTTGAGGCCTCTTGCATGAAGCTGTACTTTGAACCCAGTGATCTTTGCTGTTTGTGTCAAACAAGACCTTGAAGTGAATAACTTGCCAGCTGGTGGTTGGAGGAAAGATCTTCCAAGTTTTGTTCTCCTCATGAGCTTCCAGGTTCAAATGGCTCCGAGCACTATGGGACTCATCTGCTGAGGTCATTAGTCCCCTAGAACTTAGAACTAGTTAAACCTAACTAACCTAAGGACATCACAAACATCTATGCCCGAGGCAGGATTCGAACCTGCGACCGTAGCGGTCTTGCGGTTCCAGACTGCAGCGCCTTTAACCGCACGGCCACTTCGGCCGGCGATGAGCTTCCAGTTTCTCTGTGATTGCCTCCCTCAAATATTTCGAGTCTGTACTGGAAACTGCTTCCTTCAAGCTACTGAGAGTTTAATATTGGATGAAATGAGCTTCTTACCTTACTGGTTGATTAGGATATAGTGTCTCTTCCTGTACTTACAATGGCCTGATATGAACTTGCTTGTCATGATCCGCAAATTCTTTGTCATCTTTGATCTTTTAAGTTACATGTCATCATTTTGTTGTATTGCTGGCATTATGCTGCTACTCAGGTCAATGAATGTGACATCTTGGGATGTGAAAACCTCTCAGTTTTCAGGGTAAAAAACCCAATAACTTGTCGAGTGTCCTTGGTATTCAGCAGACATAATTTTTGGCTTTGGCTTTGAGTGTGCTTTGAAATTATGTTGGCACATGAGCAAAACCATTAGATTAAGAGATGTGGGGGTTTACAAGATACGGTTTTCGTAGGTTCTGTAACTCGTATGGAGTTTGCTTCAGTGTGTGCTTCATCAGACT